>NW_028283813.1:0-157783 GCF_059441095.1 Idiotropiscis lumnitzeri
AATGCCTCACATAGCAAATGTGTACAGTGCGAGCTGAAAATGCATTTTCAGCACTAAAAAACCAAACTTTTATAACAGCTAAACCAAACGTTTCCAATGTAAATTTCCACCTTTATATAGTGTAAAAAGACATCCTGAAGCCTGGGCAGTCATTAATTTGATTGTCCAATATTTCCCTTATGAGATAATGCCTCTCATAGCAAATGTGTACAGCGCGAGCTGAAAATGCATTTACAGCACTAAAAAACCAAACTTTTATAACAGCTAAACCAAACGTTTCCAATGTAAATTTCCACCTTTATATAGTGTAGAAAGGCATCCTGAAGCCTGGAAAGTCATTAATTTGATTGTCCAGTATTTCCTTCATGAGATATTGCAACACTTAGAAAAAGTGTACAGCGCCAGTAGACAATGAATTTTCAGCACTAAAAAAACGATACTTCATTAACAGCTAAACTAAACGTTTCCAATGTAAATTTCCACCTTTATATAGTGTAAAAAGACATCCTGAAGCCTGGGCAGTCATTAATATGATTGTCCAATATTTCCCTTATGAGATAATGCCTCTCATAGCAAATGTGTACAGCGCGAGCTGAAAATGCATTTACAGCACTAAAAAACCAAACTTTTATAACAGCTAAACCAAACGTTTCCAATGTAAATTTCCACCTTTATATAGTGTAGAAAGGCATCCTGGAGCCTGGAAAGTCATTAATTTGATTGTCCAGTATTTCCTTCATGAGATATTGCAACACTTAGAAAAAGTGTACAGCGCCAGCAGACAATGAATTTTCAGCACTAAAAAAAACCAAACTTTTATAACAGCTAAACCAAACGTTTCCAATGTAAATTTCCACCTTTATATAGTGTAAAAAGGCATCCTGAAGCCTGGAAAGTGATTAATTTGATTGTCCAGTATTTCCTTCATGAGATATTGCAACACTTAGAAAAAGTGTACAGCGCCAGCAGACAATGAATTTTCAGCACTAAAAAACCGAAACTTCATTAACAGCTAAACTAAACGTTTCCAATGTAAATTTCCACCTTTATATAGTGTAAAAAGACATCCTGAAGCCTGGGCAGTCATTAATTTGATTGTCCAATATTTCCCTTATGAGATAATGCCTCTCATAGCAAATGTGTACAGCGCGAGCTGAAAATGCATTTACAGCACTAAAAAACCAAACTTTTATAACAGCTAAACCAAACGTTTCCAATGTAAATTTCCACCTTTATATAGTGTAGAAAGGCATCCTGAAGCCTGGAAAGTCATTAATTTGATTGTCCAGTATTTCCTTCATGAGATATTGCAACACTTAGAAAAAGTGTACAGCGCCAGCAGACAATGAATTTCCAGCACTAAAAAAACGAAACTTCATTAACAGCTAAACTAAACGTTTCCAATGTAAATTTCCACCTTTATATAGTGTAAAAAGACATCCTGAAGCCTGGGCAGTCATTAATTTGATTGTCCAATATTTCCCTTATGAGATAATGCCTCTCATAGCAAATGTGTACAGTGCGAGCTGAAAATGCATTTACAGCACTAAAAAAACAAACTTTTATAACAGCTAAACCAAACGTTTCCAATGTAAATTTCCACCTTTATATAGTGTAAAAAGACATCCTGAAGCCTGGGCAGTCATTAATTTGATTGTCCAATATTTCCCTTATGAGATAATGCCTCTCATAGCAAATGTGTACAGCGCGAGCTGAAAATGCATTTACAGCACTAAAAAACCAAACTTTTATAACAGCTAAACCAAACGTTTCCAATGTAAATTTCCACCTTTATATAGTGTAGAAAGGCATCCTGAAGCCTGGAAAGTCATTAATTTGATTGTCCAGTATTTCCTTCATGAGATATTGCAACACTTAGAAAAAGTGTACAGCGCCAGCAGACAATGAATTTTCAGCACTAAAAAAACGAAACTTCATTAACAGCTAAACCAAACGTTTCCAATGTAAATTTCCACATTTATAGAGTGTAAAAAGGCATCCTGAAGCCTGGGAAGTCATTAATTTGATTGTCCAGTATTTCCCTTATGAGATAATGCCTCACATAGCAAATGTGTACAGTGCGAGCTGAAAATGCATTTACAGCACTAAAAAAACAAACTTTTATAACAGCTAAACCAAACGTTTCCAATGTAAATTTCCACCTTTATATAGTGTAGAAAGGCATCCTGAAGCCTGGAAAGTCATTAATTTGATTGTCCAGTATTTCCTTCATGAGATATTGCAACACTTAGAAAAAGTGTACAGCGCCAGCAGACAATGAATTTTCAGCACTAAATAAACGAAACTTCATTAACAGCTAAAGTAAACGTTTCCAATGTAAATTTCCACCTTTATATAGTGTAAAAAGACATCCTGAAGCCTGGGCAGTCATTAATTTGATTGTCCAATATTTCCCTTATGAGATAATGCCTCTCATAGCAAATGTGTACAGTGCGAGCTGAAAATGCATTTACAGCACTAAAAAAACAAACTTTTATAACAGCTAAACCAAACGTTTCCAATGTAAATTTCCACCTTTATATAGTGTAAAAAGACATCCTGAAGCCTGGGCAGTCATTAATTTGATTGTCCAATATTTCCCTTATGAGATAATGCCTCTCATAGCAAATGTGTACAGCGCGAGCTGAAAATGCATTTACAGCACTAAAAAACCAAACTTTTATAACAGCTAAACCAAACGTTTCCAATATAAATTTCCACCTTTATATAGTGTAGAAAGGCATCCTGAAGCCTGGAAAGTCATTAATTTGATTGTCCAGTATTTCCTTCATGAGATATTGCAACACTTAGAAAAAGTGTACAGCGCCAGCAGACAATGAATTTTCAGCACTAAAAAAACGAAACTTCATTAACAGCTAAACCAAACGTTTCCAATGTAAATTTCCACATTTATAGAGTGTAAAAAGGCATCCTGAAGCCTGGGAAGTCATTAATTTGATTGTCCAGTATTTCCCTTATGAGATAATGCCTCACATAGCAAATGTGTACAGTGCGAGCTGAAAATGCATTTACAGCACTAAAAAAACAAACTTTTATAACAGCTAAACCAAACGTTTCCAATGTAAATTTCCACCTTTATATAGTGTAGAAAGGCATCCTGAAGCCTGGAAAGTCATTAATTTGATTGTCCAGTATTTCTTTCATGAGATATTGCAACACTTAGAAAAAGTGTACAGCGCCAGCAGACAATGAATTTTCAGCACTAAATAAACGAAACTTCATTAACAGCTAAAGTAAACGTTTCCAATGTAAATTTCCACCTTTATATAGTGTAAAAAGACATCCTGAAGCCTGGGCAGTCATTAATTTGATTGTCCAATATTTCCCTTATGAGATAATGCCTCTCATAGCAAATGTGTACAGTGCGAGCTGAAAATGCATTTACAGCACTAAAAAAACAAACTTTTATAACAGCTAAACCAAACGTTTCCAATGTAAATTTCCACCTTTATATAGTGTAAAAAGACATCCTGAAGCCTGGGCAGTCATTAATTTGATTGTCCAATATTTCCCTTATGAGATAATGCCTCTCATAGCAAATGTGTACAGCGCGAGCTGAAAATGCATTTACAGCACTAAAAAACCAAACTTTTATAACAGCTAAACCAAACGTTTCCAATGTAAATTTCCACCTTTATATAGTGTAGAAAGGCATCCTGAAGCCTGGAAAGTCATTAATTTGATTGTCCAGTATTTCCTTCATGAGATATTGCAACATTTAGAAAAAGTGTACAGCGCCAGCAGACAATGAATTTTCAGCACTAAAAAAACGAAACTTCATTAACAGCTAAACTAAACGTTTCCAATGTAAATTTCCACCTTTATATAGTGTAAAAAGACATCCTGAAGCCCGGGCAGCCATTAATTTGATTGTCCAATATTTCCCTTATGAGATAATGCCTCTCATAGCAAATGTGTACAGCGCGAGCTGAAAATGCATTTACAGCACTAAAAAACCAAACTTTTATAACAGCTAAACCAAACGTTTCCAATGTAAATTTCCACCTTTATATAGTGTAAAAAGACATCCTGAAGCCTGGGCAGTCATTAATTTGATTGTCCAATATTTCCCTTATGAGATAATGCCTCTCATAGCAAATGTGTACAGCGCGAGCTGAAAATGCATTTACAGCACTAAAAAAACAAACTTTTATAACAGCTAAACCAAACGTTTCCAATGTAAATTTCCACCTTTATATAGTGTAGAAAGGCATCCTGAAGCCTGGAAAGTCATTAATTTGATTGTCCAGTATTTCCTTCATGAGATATTGCAACACTTAGAAAAAGTGTACAGCGCCAGCAGACAATGAATTTTCAGCACTAAAAAAACGAAACTTCATTAACAGCTAAACTAAATGTTTCCAATGTAAATTTCCACCTTTATATAGTGTAAAAAGACATCCTGAAGCCTGGGCAGTCATTAATTTGATTGTCCAATATTTCCCTTATGAGATAATGCCTCTCATAGCAAATGTGTACAGCGCGAGCTGAAAATGCATTTACAGCACTAAAAAACCAAACTTTTATAACAGCTAAACCAAACGTTTCCAATGTAAATTTCCACCTTTATATAGTGTAAAAAGGCATCCTGAAGCCTGGAAAGTCTTTAATTTGATTGTCCAGTATTTCCTTCATGAGATATTGCAACACTTAGCAAAAGTGTACAGCGCCAGCAGACAATGAATTTTCAGCACTAAAAAACCGAAACTTCATTAACAGCTAAACTAAACGTTTCCAATGTAAATTTCCACCTTTATATAGTGTAAAAAGACATCCTGAAGCCTGGGCAGCCATTAATTTGATTGTCCAATATTTCCCTTATGAGATAATGCCTCTCATAGCAAATGTGTACAGCGCGAGCTGAAAATGCATTTACAGCACTAAAAAACCAAACTTTTATAACAGCTAAACCAAACGTTTCCAATGTAAATTTCCACCTTTATAGAGTGTAAAAAGACATCCTGAAGCCTGGGCAGTCATTAATTTGATTGTCCAATATTTCCCTTATGAGATAATGCCTCTCATAGCAAATGTGTACAGCGCGAGCTGAAAATGCATTTACAGCACTAAAAAACCAAACTTTTATAACAGCTAAACCAAACGTTTCCAATGTAAATTTCTACCTTTATATAGTGTAGAAAGGCATCCTGAAGCCTGGAAAGTCATTAATTTGATTGTCCAGTATTTCCTTCATGAGATATTGCAACACTTAGAAAAAGTGTACAGCGCCAGCAGACAATGTTTTTTCAGCACTAAAAAAACGAAACTTCATTAACAGCTAAACCAAACGTTTCCAATGTAAATTTCCACATTTATAGAGTGTAAAAAGGCATCCTGAAGCCTGGGAAGTCATTAATTTGATTGTCCAGTATTTCCCTTATGATATAATGCCTCACATAGCAAATGTGTACAGCGCGAGCTGAAAATGCATTTACAGCACTAAAAAACCAAACTTTTATAACAGCTAAACCAAACGTTTCCAATGTAAATTTCCACCTTTATATAGTGTAGAAAGGCATCCTGAAGCCTGGAAAGTGATTAATTTGATTGTCCAGTATTTCCTTCATGAGATATTGCAACACTTAGAAAAAGTGTACAGCGCCAGCAGACAATGAATTTTCAGCACTAAAAAACCGAAACTTCATTAACAGCTAAACTAAACGTTTCCAATGTAAATTTCCACCTTTATATAGTGTAAAAAGACATCCTGAAGCCTGGGCAGTCATTAATTTGATTGTCCAATATTTCCCTTATGAGATAATGCCTCTCATAGCAAATGTGTACAGCGCGAGCTGAAAATGCATTTACAGCACTAAAAAACCAAACTTTTATAACAGCTAAACCAAACGTTTCCAATGTAAATTTCCACCTTTATATAGTGTAGAAAGGCATCCTGAAGCCTGGAAAGTCATTAATTTGATTGTCCAGTATTTCCTTCATGAGATATTGCAACACTTAGAAAAAGTGTACAGCGCCAGCAGACAATGAATTTCCAGCACTAAAAAAACGAAACTTCATTAACAGCTAAACTAAACGTTTCCAATGTAAATTTCCACCTTTATATAGTGTAAAAAGACATCCTGAAGCCTGGGCAGTCATTAATTTGATTGTCCAATATTTCCCTTATGAGATAATGCCTCTCATAGCAAATGTGTACAGCGCGAGCTGAAAATGCATTTACAGCACTAAAAAAACAAACTTTTATAACAGCTAAACCAAACGTTTCCAATGTAAATTTCCACCTTTATATAGTGTAGAAAGGCATCATGAAGCCTGGAAAGTCATTAATTTGATTGTCCAGTATTTCCTTCATGAGATATTGCAACACTTAGAAAAAGTGTACAGCGCCAGCAGACAATGAATTTTCAGCACTAAAAAAACGAAACTTCATTAACAGCTAAACCAAACGTTTCCAATGTAAATTTCCACATTTATAGAGTGTAAAAAGGCATCCTGAAGCCTGGGAAGTCATTAATTTGATTGTCCAGTATTTCCCTTATGAGATAATGCCTCACATAGCAAATGTGTACAGTGCGAGCTGAAAATGCATTTTCAGCACTAAAAAACCAAACTTTTATAACAGCTAAACCAAACGTTTCCAATGTAAATTTCCACCTTTATATAGTGTAAAAAGACATCCTGAAGCCTGGGCAGTCATTAATTTGATTGTCCAGTATTTCCCTTATGAGATAATGCCTCACATAGCAAATGTGTACAGTGCGAGCTGAAAATGCATTTTCAGCACTAAAAAACCAAACTTTTATAACAGCTAAACCAAACGTTTCCAATGTAAATTTCCACATTTATAGAGTGTAAAAATGCATCCTGAAGCCTGGGAAGTCATTAATTTGATTGTCCAGTATTTCCCTTATGAGATAATGCCTCACATAGCAAATGTGTACAGTGCGAGCTGAAAATGCATTTTCAGCACTAAAAAACCAAACTTTTATAACAGCTAAACCAAACGTTTCCAATGTAAATTTCCACCTTTATATAGTGTAAAAAGACATCCTGAAGCCTGGGCAGTCATTAATTTGATTGTCCAATATTTCCCTTATGAGATAATGCCTCTCATAGCAAATGTGTACAGCGCGAGCTGAAAATGCATTTACAGCACTAAAAAACCAAACTTTTATAACAGCTAAACCAAACGTTTCCAATGTAAATTTCCACCTTTATATAGTGTAGAAAGGCATCCTGAAGCCTGGAAAGTCATTAATTTGATTGTCCAGTATTTCCTTCATGAGATATTGCAACACTTAGAAAAAGTGTACAGCGCCAGTAGACAATGAATTTTCAGCACTAAAAAAACGATACTTCATTAACAGCTAAACTAAACGTTTCCAATGTAAATTTCCACCTTTATATAGTGTAAAAAGACATCCTGAAGCCTGGGCAGTCATTAATATGATTGTCCAATATTTCCCTTATGAGATAATGCCTCTCATAGCAAATGTGTACAGCGCGAGCTGAAAATGCATTTACAGCACTAAAAAACCAAACTTTTATAACAGCTAAACCAAACGTTTCCAATGTAAATTTCCACCTTTATATAGTGTAGAAAGGCATCCTGGAGCCTGGAAAGTCATTAATTTGATTGTCCAGTATTTCCTTCATGAGATATTGCAACACTTAGAAAAAGTGTACAGCGCCAGCAGACAATGAATTTTCAGCACTAAAAAAAACCAAACTTTTATAACAGCTAAACCAAACGTTTCCAATGTAAATTTCCACCTTTATATAGTGTAAAAAGGCATCCTGAAGCCTGGAAAGTGATTAATTTGATTGTCCAGTATTTCCTTCATGAGATATTGCAACACTTAGAAAAAGTGTACAGCGCCAGCAGACAATGAATTTTCAGCACTAAAAAACCGAAACTTCATTAACAGCTAAACTAAACGTTTCCAATGTAAATTTCCACCTTTATATAGTGTAAAAAGACATCCTGAAGCCTGGGCAGTCATTAATTTGATTGTCCAATATTTCCCTTATGAGATAATGCCTCTCATAGCAAATGTGTACAGCGCGAGCTGAAAATGCATTTACAGCACTAAAAAACCAAACTTTTATAACAGCTAAACCAAACGTTTCCAATGTAAATTTCCACCTTTATATAGTGTAGAAAGGCATCCTGAAGCCTGGAAAGTCATTAATTTGATTGTCCAGTATTTCCTTCATGAGATATTGCAACACTTAGAAAAAGTGTACAGCGCCAGCAGACAATGAATTTCCAGCACTAAAAAAACGAAACTTCATTAACAGCTAAACTAAACGTTTCCAATGTAAATTTCCACCTTTATATAGTGTAAAAAGACATCCTGAAGCCTGGGCAGTCATTAATTTGATTGTCCAATATTTCCCTTATGAGATAATGCCTCTCATAGCAAATGTGTACAGCGCGAGCTGAAAATGCATTTACAGCACTAAAAAAACAAACTTTTATAACAGCTAAACCAAACGTTTCCAATGTAAATTTCCACCTTTATATAGTGTAGAAAGGCATCATGAAGCCTGGAAAGTCATTAATTTGATTGTCCAGTATTTCCTTCATGAGATATTGCAACACTTAGAAAAAGTGTACAGCGCCAGCAGACAATGAATTTTCAGCACTAAAAAAACGAAACTTCATTAACAGCTAAACCAAACGTTTCCAATGTAAATTTCCACATTTATAGAGTGTAAAAAGGCATCCTGAAGCCTGGGAAGTCATTAATTTGATTGTCCAGTATTTCCCTTATGAGATAATGCCTCACATAGCAAATGTGTACAGTGCGAGCTGAAAATGCATTTTCAGCACTAAAAAACCAAACTTTTATAACAGCTAAACCAAACGTTTCCAATGTAAATTTCCACCTTTATATAGTGTAAAAAGACATCCTGAAGCCTGGGCAGTCATTAATTTGATTGTCCAGTATTTCCCTTATGAGATAATGCCTCACATAGCAAATGTGTACAGTGCGAGCTGAAAATGCATTTTCAGCACTAAAAAACCAAACTTTTATAACAGCTAAACCAAACGTTTCCAATGTAAATTTCCACATTTATAGAGTGTAAAAATGCATCCTGAAGCCTGGGAAGTCATTAATTTGATTGTCCAGTATTTCCCTTATGAGATAATGCCTCACATAGCAAATGTGTACAGTGCGAGCTGAAAATGCATTTTCAGCACTAAAAAACCAAACTTTTATAACAGCTAAACCAAACGTTTCCAATGTAAATTTCCACCATTATATAGTGTAAAAAGACAACCTGAAGCCTGGGCAGTCATTAATTTGATTGTCCAATATTTCCCTTATGAGATAATGCCTCTCATAGCAAATGTGTACAGCGCGAGCTGAAAATGCATTTACAGCACTAAAAAACCAAACTTTTATAACAGCTAAACCAAACGTTTCCAATGTAAATTTCCACCTTTATATAGTGTAGAAAGGCATCCTGAAGCCTGGAAAGTCATTAATTTGATTGTCCAGTATTTCCTTCATGAGATATTGCAACACTTAGAAAAAGTGTACAGCGCCAGTAGACAATGAATTTTCAGCACTAAAAAAACGATACTTCATTAACAGCTAAACTAAACGTTTCCAATGTAAATTTCCACCTTTATATAGTGTAAAAAGACATCCTGAAGCCTGGGCAGTCATTAATATGATTGTCCAATATTTCCCTTATGAGATAATGCCTCTCATAGCAAATGTGTACAGCGCGAGCTGAAAATGCATTTACAGCACTAAAAAACCAAACTTTTATAACAGCTAAACCAAACGTTTCCAATGTAAATTTCCACCTTTATATAGTGTAGAAAGGCATCCTGGAGCCTGGAAAGTCATTAATTTGATTGTCCAGTATTTCCTTCATGAGATATTGCAACACTTAGAAAAAGTGTACAGCGCCAGCAGACAATGAATTTTCAGCACTAAAAAAACCAAACTTTTATAACAGCTAAACCAAACGTTTCCAATGTAAATTTCCACCTTTATATAGTGTAAAAAGGCATCCTGAAGCCTGGAAAGTGATTAATTTGATTGTCCAGTATTTCCTTCATGAGATATTGCAACACTTAGAAAAAGTGTACAGCGCCAGCAGACAATGAATTTTCAGCACTAAAAAACCGAAACTTCATTAACAGCTAAACTAAACGTTTCCAATGTAAATTTCCACCTTTATATAGTGTAAAAAGACATCCTGAAGCCTGGGCAGTCATTAATTTGATTGTCCAATATTTCCCTTATGAGATAATGCCTCTCATAGCAAATGTGTACAGCGCGAGCTGAAAATGCATTTACAGCACTAAAAAACCAAACTTTTATAACAGCTAAACCAAACGTTTCCAATGTAAATTTCCACCTTTATATAGTGTAGAAAGGCATCCTGAAGCCTGGAAAGTCATTAATTTGATTGTCCAGTATTTCCTTCATGAGATATTGCAACACTTAGAAAAAGTGTACAGCGCCAGCAGACAATGAATTTCCAGCACTAAAAAAACGAAACTTCATTAACAGCTAAACTAAACGTTTCCAATGTAAATTTCCACCTTTATATAGTGTAAAAAGACATCCTGAAGCCTGGGCAGTCATTAATTTGATTGTCCAATATTTCCCTTATGAGATAATGCCTCTCATAGCAAATGTGTACAGCGCGAGCTGAAAATGCATTTACAGCACTAAAAAAACAAACTTTTATAACAGCTAAACCAAACGTTTCCAATGTAAATTTCCACCTTTATATAGTGTAGAAAGGCATCATGAAGCCTGGAAAGTCATTAATTTGATTGTCCAGTATTTCCTTCATGAGATATTGCAACACTTAGAAAAAGTGTACAGCGCCAGCAGACAATGAATTTTCAGCACTAAAAAAACGAAACTTCATTAACAGCTAAACCAAACGTTTCCAATGTAAATTTCCACATTTATAGAGTGTAAAAAGGCATCCTGAAGCCTGGGAAGTCATTAATTTGATTGTCCAGTATTTCCCTTATGAGATAATGCCTCACATAGCAAATGTGTACAGTGCGAGCTGAAAATGCATTTTCAGCACTAAAAAACCAAACTTTTATAACAGCTAAACCAAACGTTTCCAATGTAAATTTCCACCTTTATATAGTGTAAAAAGACATCCTGAAGCCTGGGCAGTCATTAATTTGATTGTCCAGTATTTCCCTTATGAGATAATGCCTCACATAGCAAATGTGTACAGCGCGAGCTGAAAATGCATTTACAGCACTAAAAAAACAAACTTTTATAACAGCTAAACCAAACGTTTCCAATGTAAATTTCCACATTTATAGAGTGTAAAAATGCATCCTGAAGCCTGGGAAGTCATTAATTTGATTGTCCAGTATTTCCCTTATGAGATAATGCCTCACATAGCAAATGTGTACAGTGCGAGCTGAAAATGCATTTTCAGCACTAAAAAACCAAACTTTTATAACAGCTAAACCAAACGTTTCCAATGTAAATTTCCACCTTTATATAGTGTAAAAAGACATCCTGAAGCCTGGGCAGTCATTAATTTGATTGTCCAATATTTCCCTTATGAGATAATGCCTCTCATAGCAAATGTGTACAGCGCGAGCTGAAAATGCATTTACAGCACTAAAAAACCAAACTTTTATAACAGCTAAACCAAACGTTTCCAATGTAAATTTCCACCTTTATATAGTGTAGAAAGGCATCCTGAAGCCTGGAAAGTCATTAATTTGATTGTCCAGTATTTCCTTCATGAGATATTGCAACACTTAGAAAAAGTGTACAGCGCCAGCAGACAATGAATTTTCAGCACTAAAAAAACGAAACTTCATTAACAGCTAAACCAAACGTTTCCAATGTAAATTTCCACATTTATAGAGTGTAAAAAGGCATCCTGAAGCCTGGGAAGTCATTAATTTGATTGTCCAGTATTTCCCTTATGAGATAATGCCTCACATAGCAAATGTGTACAGTGCGAGCTGAAAATGCATTTACAGCACTAAAAAAACAAACTTTTATAACAGCTAAACCAAACGTTTCCAATGTAAATTTCCACCTTTATATAGTGTAGAAAGGCATCCTGAAGCCTGGAAAGTCATTAATTTGATTGTCCAGTATTTCCTTCATGAGATATTGCAACACTTAGAAAAAGTGTACAGCGCCAGCAGACAATGAATTTTCAGCACTAAATAAACGAAACTTCATTAACAGCTAAAGTAAACGTTTCCAATGTAAATTTCCACCTTTATATAGTGTAAAAAGACATCCTGAAGCCTGGGCAGTCATTAATTTGATTGTCCAATATTTCCCTTATGAGATAATGCCTCTCATAGCAAATGTGTACAGTGCGAGCTGAAAATGCATTTACAGCACTAAAAAAACAAACTTTTATAACAGCTAAACCAAACGTTTCCAATGTAAATTTCCACCTTTATATAGTGTAAAAAGACATCCTGAAGCCTGGGCAGTCATTAATTTGATTGTCCAATATTTCCCTTATGAGATAATGCCTCTCATAGCAAATGTGTACAGCGCGAGCTGAAAATGCATTTACAGCACTAAAAAACCAAACTTTTATAACAGCTAAACCAAACGTTTCCAATGTAAATTTCCACCTTTATATAGTGTAGAAAGGCATCCTGAAGCCTGGAAAGTCATTAATTTGATTGTCCAGTATTTCCTTCATGAGATATTGCAACACTTAGAAAAAGTGTACAGCGCCAGCAGACAATGAATTTCCAGCACTAAAAAAACGAAACTTCATTAACAGCTAAACTAAACGTTTCCAATGTAAATTTCCACCTTTATATAGTGTAAAAAGACATCCTGAAGCCTGGGCAGTCATTAATTTGATTGTCCAATATTTCCCTTATGAGATAATGCCTCTCATAGCAAATGTGTACAGCGCGAGCTGAAAATGCATTTACAGCACTAAAAAAACAAACTTTTATAACAGCTAAACCAAACGTTTCCAATGTAAATTTCCACCTTTATATAGTGTAGAAAGGCATCATGAAGCCTGGAAAGTCATTAATTTGATTGTCCAGTATTTCCTTCATGAGATATTGCAACACTTAGAAAAAGTGTACAGCGCCAGCAGACAATGAATTTTCAGCACTAAAAAAACGAAACTTCATTAACAGCTAAACCAAACGTTTCCAATGTAAATTTCCACATTTATAGAGTGTAAAAAGGCATCCTGAAGCCTGGGAAGTCATTAATTTGATTGTCCAGTATTTCCCTTATGAGATAATGCCTCACATAGCAAATGTGTACAGTGCGAGCTGAAAATGCATTTTCAGCACTAAAAAACCAAACTTTTATAACAGCTAAACCAAACGTTTCCAATGTAAATTTCCACCTTTATATAGTGTAAAAAGACATCCTGAAGCCTGGGCAGTCATTAATTTGATTGTCCAGTATTTCCCTTATGAGATAATGCCTCACATAGCAAATGTGTACAGCGCGAGCTGAAAATGCATTTACAGCACTAAAAAAACAAACTTTTATAACAGCTAAACCAAACGTTTCCAATGTAAATTTCCACATTTATAGAGTGTAAAAATGCATCCTGAAGCCTGGGAAGTCATTAATTTGATTGTCCAGTATTTCCCTTATGAGATAAGGCCTCACATAGCAAATGTGTACAGTGCGAGCTGAAAATGCATTTTCAGCACTAAAAAACCAAACTTTTATAACAGCTAAACCAAACGTTTCCAATGTAAATTTCCACCTTTATATAGTGTAAAAAGACATCCTGAAGCCTGGGCAGTCATTAATTTGATTGTCCAATATTTCCCTTATGAGATAATGCCTCTCATAGCAAATGTGTACAGCGCGAGCTGAAAATGCATTTACAGCACTAAAAAACCAAACTTTTATAACAGCTAAACCAAACGTTTCCAATGTAAATTTCCACCTTTATATAGTGTAGAAAGGCATCCTGAAGCCTGGAAAGTCATTAATTTGATTGTCCAGTATTTCCTTCATGAGATATTGCAACACTTAGAAAAAGTGTACAGCGCCAGTAGACAATGAATTTTCAGCACTAAAAAAACGATACTTCATTAACAGCTAAACTAAACGTTTCCAATGTAAATTTCCACCTTTATATAGTGTAAAAAGACATCCTGAAGCCTGGGCAGTCATTAATATGATTGTCCAATATTTCCCTTATGAGATAATGCCTCTCATAGCAAATGTGTACAGCGCGAGCTGAAAATGCATTTACAGCACTAAAAAACCAAACTTTTATAACAGCTAAACCAAACGTTTCCAATGTAAATTTCCACCTTTATATAGTGTAGAAAGGCATCCTGGAGCCTGGAAAGTCATTAATTTGATTGTCCAGTATTTCCTTCATGAGATATTGCAACACTTAGAAAAAGTGTACAGCG
The DNA here is from genome assembly GCF_059441095.1 of Idiotropiscis lumnitzeri. Classification (NCBI taxonomy): domain Eukaryota; kingdom Metazoa; phylum Chordata; class Actinopteri; order Syngnathiformes; family Syngnathidae; genus Idiotropiscis; species Idiotropiscis lumnitzeri. The sequence continues at coordinate 14,384 of NW_028283813.1, forward strand.
CCAGCAGACAATGAATTTTCAGCACTAAAAAAACCAAACTTTTATAACAGCTAAACCAAACGTTTCCAATGTAAATTTCCACCTTTATATAGTGTAAAAAGGCATCCTGAAGCCTGGAAAGTGATTAATTTGATTGTCCAGTATTTCCTTCATGAGATATTGCAACACTTAGAAAAAGTGTACAGCGCCAGCAGACAATGAATTTTCAGCACTAAAAAACCGAAACTTCATTAACAGCTAAACTAAACGTTTCCAATGTAAATTTCCACCTTTATATAGTGTAAAAAGACATCCTGAAGCCTGGGCAGTCATTAATTTGATTGTCCAATATTTCCCTTATGAGATAATGCCTCTCATAGCAAATGTGTACAGCGCGAGCTGAAAATGCATTTACAGCACTAAAAAACCAAACTTTTATAACAGCTAAACCAAACGTTTCCAATGTAAATTTCCACCTTTATATAGTGTAGAAAGGCATCCTGAAGCCTGGAAAGTCATTAATTTGATTGTCCAGTATTTCCTTCATGAGATATTGCAACACTTAGAAAAAGTGTACAGCGCCAGCAGACAATGAATTTCCAGCACTAAAAAAACGAAACTTCATTAACAGCTAAACTAAACGTTTCCAATGTAAATTTCCACCTTTATATAGTGTAAAAAGACATCCTGAAGCCTGGGCAGTCATTAATTTGATTGTCCAATATTTCCCTTATGAGATAATGCCTCTCATAGCAAATGTGTACAGCGCGAGCTGAAAATGCATTTACAGCACTAAAAAAACAAACTTTTATAACAGCTAAACCAAACGTTTCCAATGTAAATTTCCACCTTTATATAGTGTAGAAAGGCATCATGAAGCCTGGAAAGTCATTAATTTGATTGTCCAGTATTTCCTTCATGAGATATTGCAACACTTAGAAAAAGTGTACAGCGCCAGCAGACAATGAATTTTCAGCACTAAAAAAACGAAACTTCATTAACAGCTAAACCAAACGTTTCCAATGTAAATTTCCACATTTATAGAGTGTAAAAAGGCATCCTGAAGCCTGGGAAGTCATTAATTTGATTGTCCAGTATTTCCCTTATGAGATAATGCCTCACATAGCAAATGTGTACAGTGCGAGCTGAAAATGCATTTTCAGCACTAAAAAACCAAACTTTTATAACAGCTAAACCAAACGTTTCCAATGTAAATTTCCACCTTTATATAGTGTAAAAAGACATCCTGAAGCCTGGGCAGTCATTAATTTGATTGTCCAGTATTTCCCTTATGAGATAATGCCTCACATAGCAAATGTGTACAGCGCGAGCTGAAAATGCATTTACAGCACTAAAAAAACAAACTTTTATAACAGCTAAACCAAACGTTTCCAATGTAAATTTCCACATTTATAGAGTGTAAAAATGCATCCTGAAGCCTGGGAAGTCATTAATTTGATTGTCCAGTATTTCCCTTATGAGATAATGCCTCACATAGCAAATGTGTACAGTGCGAGCTGAAAATGCATTTTCAGCACTAAAAAACCAAACTTTTATAACAGCTAAACCAAACGTTTCCAATGTAAATTTCCACCTTTATATAGTGTAAAAAGACATCCTGAAGCCTGGGCAGTCATTAATTTGATTGTCCAATATTTCCCTTATGAGATAATGCCTCTCATAGCAAATGTGTACAGCGCGAGCTGAAAATGCATTTACAGCACTAAAAAACCAAACTTTTATAACAGCTAAACCAAACGTTTCCAATGTAAATTTCCACCTTTATATAGTGTAGAAAGGCATCCTGAAGCCTGGAAAGTCATTAATTTGATTGTCCAGTATTTCCTTCATGAGATATTGCAACACTTAGAAAAAGTGTACAGCGCCAGTAGACAATGAATTTTCAGCACTAAAAAAACGATACTTCATTAACAGCTAAACTAAACGTTTCCAATGTAAATTTCCACCTTTATATAGTGTAAAAAGACATCCTGAAGCCTGGGCAGTCATTAATATGATTGTCCAATATTTCCCTTATGAGATAATGCCTCTCATAGCAAATGTGTACAGCGCGAGCTGAAAATGCATTTACAGCACTAAAAAACCAAACTTTTATAACAGCTAAACCAAACGTTTCCAATGTAAATTTCCACCTTTATATAGTGTAGAAAGGCATCCTGGAGCCTGGAAAGTCATTAATTTGATTGTCCAGTATTTCCTTCATGAGATATTGCAACACTTAGAAAAAGTGTACAGCGCCAGCAGACAATGAATTTTCAGCACTAAAAAAACCAAACTTTTATAACAGCTAAACCAAACGTTTCCAATGTAAATTTCCACCTTTATATAGTGTAAAAAGGCATCCTGAAGCCTGGGAAGTCATTAATTTGATTGTCCAGTATTTCCCTTATGAGATAATGCCTCACATAGCAAATGTGTACAGTGCGAGCTGAAAATGCATTTTCAGCACTAAAAAAACAAACTTATATAACACCTAAACCAAACGTTTCCAATGTAAATTTCCACCTTTATATAGTGTAAAAAGACATCCTGAAGCCTGGGCAGTCATTAATTTGATTGTCCAATATTTCCCTTATGAGATAATGCCTCTCATAGCAAATGTGTACAGCGCGAGCTGAAAATGCATTTACAGCACTAAAAAACCAAACTTTTATAACAGCTAAACCAAACGTTTCCAATGTAAATTTCCACCTTTATATAGTGTAAAAAGACATCCTGAAGCCTGGGCAGTCATTAATTTGATTGTCCAATATTTCCCTTATGAGATAATGCCTCTCATAGCAAATGTGTACAGCGCGAGCTGAAAATGCATTTTCAGCACTAAAAAACCAAACTTTTATAACAGCTAAACCAAACGTTTCAAATGTAAATTTCCACCTTTATATAGTGTAAAAAGACATCCTGAAGCCTGGGCAGTCATTAATTTGATTGTCCAATATTTCCCTTATGAGATAATGCCTCTCATAGCAAATGTGTACAGTGCGAGCTGAAAATGCATTTACCGCACTAAAAAAACAAACTTTTATAACAGCTAAACCAAACGTTTCCAATGTAAATTTCCACCTTTATATAGTGTAAAAAGACATCCTGAAGCCTGGGCAGTCATTAATTTGATTGTCCAATATTTCCCTTATGAGATAATGCCTCTCATAGCAAATGTGTACAGTGCGAGCTGAAAATGCATTTACAGCACTAAAAAAACAAACTTTTATAACAGCTAAACCAAACGTTTCCAATGTAAATTTCCACCTTTATATAGTGTAAAAAGACATCCTGAAGCCTGGGCAGTCATTAATTTGATTGTCCAATATTTCCCTTATGAGATAATGCCTCTCATAGCAAATGTGTACAGCGCGAGCTGAAAATGCATTTACAGCACTAAAAAAACAAACTTTTATAACAGCTAAACCAAACGTTTCCAATGTAAATTTCCACCTTTATATAGTGTAGAAAGGCATCCTGAAGCCTGGAAAGTCATTAATTTGATTGTCCAGTATTTCCTTCATGAGATATTGCAAAACTTAGAAAAAGTGTACAGCGCCAGCAGACAATGAATTTTCAGCACTAAAAAAACGAAACTTCATTAACAGCTAAACCAAACGTTTCCAATGTAAATTTCCACATTTATAGAGTGTAAAAAGGCATCCTGAAGCCTGGGAAGTCATTAATTTGATTGTCCAGTATTTCCCTTATGAGATAATGCCTCACATAGCAAATGTGTACAGTGCGAGCTGAAAATGCATTTACAGCACTAAAAAAACAAACTTTTATAACAGCTAAACCAAACGTTTCCAATGTAAATTTCCACCTTTATATAGTGTAGAAAGGCATCCTGAAGCCTGGAAAGTCATTAATTTGATTGTCCAGTATTTCCTTCATGAGATATTGCAACACTTAGAAAAAGTGTACAGCGCCAGCAGACAATGAATTTTCAGCACTAAATAAACGAAACTTCATTAACAGCTAAAGTAAACGTTTCCAATGTAAATTTCCACCTTTATATAGTGTAAAAAGACATCCTGAAGCCTGGGCAGTCATTAATTTGATTGTCCAATATTTCCCTTATGAGATAATGCCTCTCATAGCAAATGTGTACAGTGCGAGCTGAAAATGCATTTACAGCACTAAAAAAACAAACTTTTATAACAGCTAAACCAAACGTTTCCAATGTAAATTTCCACCTTTATATAGTGTAAAAAGACATCCTGAAGCCTGGGCAGTCATTAATTTGATTGTCCAATATTTCCCTTATGAGATAATGCCTCTCATAGCAAATGTGTACAGCGCGAGCTGAAAATGCATTTACAGCACTAAAAAAACAAACTTTTATAACAGCTAAACCAAACGTTTCCAATGTAAATTTCCACCTTTATATAGTGTAGAAAGGCATCCTGAAGCCTGGAAAGTCATTAATTTGATTGTCCAGTATTTCCTTCATGAGATATTGCAACACTTAGAAAAAGTGTACAGCGCCAGCAGACAATGAATTTTCAGCACTAAAAAAAACGAAACTTCATTAACAGCTAAACCAAACGTTTCCAATGTAAATTTCCACATTTATAGAGTGTAAAAAGGCATCCTGAAGCCTGGGAAGTCATTAATTTGATTGTCCAGTATTTCCCTTATGAGATAATGCCTCACATAGCAAATGTGTACAGTGCGAGCTGAAAATGCATTTACAGCACTAAAAAAACAAACTTTTATAACAGCTAAACCAAACGTTTCCAATGTAAATTTCCACCTTTATATAGTGTAGAAAGGCATCCTGAAGCCTGGAAAGTCATTAATTTGATTGTCCAGTATTTCCTTCATGAGATATTGCAACACTTAGAAAAAGTGTACAGCGCCAGCAGACAATGAATTTTCAGCACTAAATAAACGAAACTTCATTAACAGCTAAAGTAAACGTTTCCAATGTAAATTTCCACCTTTATATAGTGTAAAAGGACATCCTGAAGCCTGGGCAGTCATTAATTTGATTGTCCAATATTTCCCTTATGAGATAATGCCTCTCATAGCAAATGTGTACAGTGCGAGCTGAAAATGCATTTACAGCACTAAAAAAACAAACTTTTATAACAGCTAAACCAAACGTTTCCAATGTAAATTTCCACCTTTATATAGTGTAAAAAGACATCCTGAAGCCTGGGCAGTCATTAATTTGATTGTCCAATATTTCCCTTATGAGATAATGCCTCTCATAGCAAATGTGTACAGCGCGAGCTGAAAATGCATTTACAGCACTAAAAAACCAAACTTTTATAACAGCTAAACCAAACGTTTCCAATGTAAATTTCCACCTTTATATAGTGTAGAAAGGCATCCTGAAGCCTGGAAAGTCATTAATTTGATTGTCCAGTATTTCCTTCATGAGATATTGCAACACTTAGAAAAAGTGTACAGCGCCAGCAGACAATGAATTTTCAGCACTAAAAAAACGAAACTTCATTAACAGCTAAACTAAACGTTTCCAATGTAAATTTCCACCTTTATATAGTGTAAAAAGACATCCTGAAGCCTGGGAAGTCATTAATTTGATTGCCCAGTATTTCCCTTATGAGATAATGCCTCTCATTGCAAATGTGTACAGCGCGAGCTGAAAATGCATTTTCAGCACTAAAAAACCAAACTTTTATAACACCTAAACCAAACGTTTCCAATGTAAATTTCCTCCTTTATATAGTGTAAAAAGACATCCTGAAGCCTGGGCAGTCATTAATTTGATTGTCCAATATTTCCCTTATGAGATAATGCCTCTCATAGCAAATGTGTACAGCGCGAGCTGAAAATGCATTTACAGCACTAAAAAACCAAACTTTTATAACAGCTAAACCAAACATTTCCAATGTAAATTTCCACCTTTATATAGTGTAGAAAGGCATCCTGGAGCCTGGAAAGTCATTAATTTGATTGTCCAGTATTTCCCTTATGAGATAATGCCTCACATAGCAAATGTGTACAGCGCGAGCTGAAAATGCATTTACAGCACTAAAAAAACAAACTTTTATAACAGCTAAACCAAACGTTTCCAATGTAAATTTCCACCTTTATATAGTGTAGAAAGGCATCCTGAAGCCTGGAAAGTCATTAATTTGATTGTCCAGTATTTCCTTCATGAGATATTGCAACACTTAGAAAAAGTGTACAGCGCCAGCAGACAATGAATTTTCAGCACTAAAAAAACGAAACTTCATTAACAGCTAAACCAAACGTTTCCAATGTAAATTTCCACATTTATAGAGTGTAAAAAGGCATCCTGAAGCCTGGGAAGTCATTAATTTGATTGTCCAGTATTTCCCTTATGAGATAATGCCTCACATAGCAAATGTGTACAGTGCGAGCTGAAAATGCATTTTCAGCACTAAAAAACCAAACTTTTATAACAGCTAAACCAAACGTTTCCAATGTAAATTTCCACCTTTATATAGTGTAAAAAGACATCCTGAAGCCTGGGCAGTCATTAATTTGATTGTCCAGTATTTCCCTTATGAGATAATGCCTCACATAGCAAATGTGTACAGCGCGAGCTGAAAATGCATTTACAGCACTAAAAAAACAAACTTTTATAACAGCTAAACCAAACGTTTCCAATGTAAATTTCCACATTTATAGAGTGTAAAAATGCATCCTGAAGCCTGGGAAGTCATTAATTTGATTGTCCAGTATTTCCCTTATGAGATAATGCCTCACATAGCAAATGTGTACAGTGCGAGCTGAAAATGCATTTTCAGCACTAAAAAACCAAACTTTTATAACAGCTAAACCAAACGTTTCCAATGTAAATTTCCACCTTTATATAGTGTAAAAAGACATCCTGAAGCCTGGGCAGTCATTAATTTGATTGTCCAATATTTCCCTTATGAGATAATGCCTCTCATAGCAAATGTGTACAGCGCGAGCTGAAAATGCATTTACAGCACTAAAAAACCAAACTTTTATAACAGCTAAACCAAACGTTTCCAATGTAAATTTCCACCTTTATATAGTGTAAAAAGGCATCCTGAAGCCTGGGAAGTCATTAATTTGATTGTCCAGTATTTCCCTTATGAGATAATGCCTCACATAGCAAATGTGTACAGTGCGAGCTGAAAATGCATTTTCAGCACTAAAAAACCAAACTTTTATAACAGCTAAACCAAACGTTTCCAATGTAAATTTCCACCTTTATATAGTGTAAAAAGATATCCTGAAGCCTGGGCAGTCATTAATTTGATTGTCCAGTATTTCCCTTATGAGATAATGCCTCACATAGCAAATGTGTACAGCGCGAGCTGAAAATGCATTTACAGCACTAAAAAAACAAACTTTTATAACAGCTAAACCAAACGTTTCCAATGTAAATTTCCACATTTATAGAGTGTAAAAATGCATCCTGAAGCCTGGGAAGTCATTAATTTGATTGTCCAGTATTTCCCTTATGAGATAATGCCTCACATAGCAAATGTGTACAGTGCGAGCTGAAAATGCATTTTCAGCACTAAAAAACCAAACTTTTATAACAGCTAAACCAAACGTTTCCAATGTAAATTTCCACCTTTATATAGTGTAAAAAGACATCCTGAAGCCTGGGCAGTCATTAATTTGATTGTCCAATATTTCCCTTATGAGATAATGCCTCTCATAGCAAATGTGTACAGCGCGAGCTGAAAATGCATTTACAGCACTAAAAAACCAAACTTTTATAACAGCTAAACCAAACGTTTCCAATGTAAATTTCCACCTTTATATAGTGTAGAAAGGCATCCTGAAGCCTGGAAAGTCATTAATTTGATTGTCCAGTATTTCCTTCATGAGATATTGCAACACTTAGAAAAAGTGTACAGCGCCAGCAGACAATGAATTTCCAGCACTAAAAAAACGAAACTTCATTAACAGCTAAACTAAACGTTTCCAATGTAAATTTCCACCTTTATATAGTGTAAAAAGACATCCTGAAGCCTGGGCAGTCATTAATTTGATTGTCCAATATTTCCCTTATGAGATAATGCCTCTCATAGCAAATGTGTACAGCGCGAGCTGAAAATGCATTTACAGCACTAAAAAAACAAACTTTTATAACAGCTAAACCAAACGTTTCCAATGTAAATTTCCACCTTTATATAGTGTAAAAAGACATCCTGAAGCCTGGGCAGTCATTAATTTGATTGTCCAATATTTCCCTTATGAGATAATGCCTCTCATAGCAAATGTGTACAGCGCGAGCTGAAAATGCATTTACAGCACTAAAAAACCAAACTTTTATAACAGCTAAACCAAACGTTTCCAATGTAAATTTCCACCTTTATATAGTGTAGAAAGGCATCCTGAAGCCTGGAAAGTGATTAATTTGATTGTCCAGTATTTCCTTCATGAGATATTGCAACACTTAGAAAAAGTGTACAGCGCCAGCAGACAATGAATTTCCAGCACTAAAAAAACGAAACTTCATTAACAGCTAAACTAAACGTTTCCAATGTAAATTTCCACCTTTATATAGTGTAAAAAGACATCCTGAAGCCTGGGCAGTCATTAATTTGATTGTCCAATATTTCCCTTATGAGATAATGCCTCTCATAGCAAATGTGTACAGCGCGAGCTGAAAATGCATTTACAGCACTAAAAAAACAAACTTTTATAACAGCTAAACCAAACGTTTCCAATGTAAATTTCCACCTTTATATAGTGTAGAAAGGCATCCTGAAGCCTGGAAAGTCATTAATTTGATTGTCCAGTATTTCCTTCATGAGATATTGCAACACTTAGAAAAAGTGTACAGCGCCAGCAGACAATGAATTTTCAGCACTAAAAAAACGAAACTTCATTAACAGCTAAACCAAACGTTTCCAATGTAAATTTCCACATTTATAGAGTGTAAAAAGGCATCCTGAAGCCTGGGAAGTCATTAATTTGATTGTCCAGTATTTCCCTTATGAGATAATGCCTCACATAGCAAATGTGTACAGTGCGAGCTGAAAATGCATTTTCAGCACTAAAAAACCAAACTTTTATAACAGCTAAACCAAACGTTTCCAATGTAAATTTCCACCTTTATATAGTGTAAAAAGACATCCTGAAGCCTGGGCAGTCATTAATTTGATTGTCCAGTATTTCCCTTATGAGATAATGCCTCACATAGCAAATGTGTACAGCGCGAGCTGAAAATGCATTTACAGCACTAAAAAAACAAACTTTTATAACAGCTAAACCAAACGTTTCCAATGTAAATTTCCACATTTATAGAGTGTAAAAATGCATCCTGAAGCCTGGGAAGTCATTAATTTGATTGTCCAGTATTTCCCTTATGAGATAATGCCTCACATAGCAAATGTGTACAGTGCGAGCTGAAAATGCATTTTCAGCACTAAAAAACCAAACTTTTATAACAGCTAAACCAAACGTTTCCAATGTAAATTTCCACCTTTATATAGTGTAAAAAGACATCCTGAAGCCTGGGCAGTCATTAATTTGATTGTTCAATATTTCCCTTATGAGATAATGCCTCTCATAGCAAATGTGTACAGCGCGAGCTGAAAATGCATTTACAGCACTAAAAAACCAAACTTTTATAACAGCTAAACCAAACGTTTCCAATGTAAATTTCCACCTTTATATAGTGTAGAAAGGCATCCTGAAGCCTGGAAAGTCATTAATTTGATTGTCCAGTATTTCCTTCATGAGATATTGCAACACTTAGAAAAAGTGTACAGCGCCAGTAGACAATGAATTTTCAGCACTAAAAAAACGATACTTCATTAACAGCTAAACTAAACGTTTCCAATGTAAATTTCCACCTTTATATAGTGTAAAAAGACATCCTGAAGCCTGGGCAGTCATTAATATGATTGTCCAATATTTCCCTTATGAGATAATGCCTCTCATAGCAAATGTGTACAGCGCGAGCTGAAAATGCATTTACAGCACTAAAAAACCAAACTTTTATAACAGCTAAACCAAACATTTCCAATGTAAATTTCCACCTTTATATAGTGTAGAAAGGCATCCTGGAGCCTGGAAAGTCATTAATTTGATTGTCCAGTATTTCCTTCATGAGATATTGCAACACTTAGAAAAAGTGTACAGCGCCAGCAGACAATGAATTTTCAGCACTAAAAAAACGATACTTCATTAACAGCTAAACTAAACGTTTCCAATGTAAATTTCCACCTTTATATAGTGTAAAAAGACATCCTGAAGCCTGGGCAGTCATTAATTTGATTGTCCAATATTTCGCTTATGAGATAATGCCTCTCATAGCAAATGTGTACAGCGCGAGCTGAAAATGCATTTACAGCACTAAAAAACCAAACTTTTATAACAGCTAAACCAAACGTTTCCAATGTAAATTTCCACCTTTATATACCTTATGAGATAATGCCTCTCATAGCAAATGTGTACAGCGCGAGCTGAAAATGCATTTACAGCACTAAAAAACCAAACTTTTATAACAGCTAAACCAAACGTTTCCAATGTAAATTTCCACCTTTATATAGTGTAAAAAGGCATCCTGAAGCCTGGAAAGTCTTTAATTTGATTGTCCAGTATTTCCTTCATGAGATATTGCAACACTTAGAAAAAGTGTACAGCGCCAGCAGACAATGAATTTCCAGCACGAAAAAAACGAAACTTCATTAACAGCTAAACTAAACGTTTCCAATGTAAATTTCCACCTTTATATAGTGTAAAAAGACATCCTGAAGCCTGGGCAGTCATTAATTTGATTGTCCAATATTTCCCTTATGAGATAATGCCTCTCATAGCAAATGTGTACAGCGCGAGCTGAAAATGCATTTACAGCACTAAAAAACCAAACTTTTATAACAGCTAAACCAAACGTTTCCAATGTAAATTTCCACCTTTATATAGTGTAGAAAGGCATCCTGAAGCCTGGAAAGTCATTAATTTGATTGTCCAGTATTTCCTTCATGAGATATTGCAACACTTAGAAAAAGTGTACAGCGCCAGCAGACAATGAATTTTCAGCACTAAAAAAACGAAACTTCATTAACAGCTAAACCAAACGTTTCCAATGTAAATTTCCACATTTATAGAGTGTAAAAAGGCATCCTGAAGCCTGGGAAGTCATTAATTTGATTGTCCAGTATTTCCCTTATGAGATAATGCCTCACATAGCAAATGTGTACAGTGCGAGCTGAAAATGCATTTTCAGCACTAAAAAACCAAACTTTTATAACAGCTAAACCAAACGTTTCCGATGTAAATTTCCACCTTTATATAGTGTAAAAAGACATCCTGAAGCCTGGGCAGTCATTAATTTGATTGTCCAATATTTCCCTTATGAGATAATGCCTCTCATAGCAAATGTGTACAGTGCGAGCTGAAAATGCATTTACAGCACTAAAAAAACAAACTTTTATAACAGCTAAACCAAACGTTTCCAATGTAAATTTCCACCTTTATATAGTGTAAAAAGACATCCTGAAGCCTGGGCAGTCATTAATTTGATTGTCCAATATTTCCCTTATGAGATAATGCCTCTCATAGCAAATGTGTACAGCGCGAGCTGAAAATGCATTTACAGCACTAAAAAACCAAACTTTTATAACAGCTAAACCAAACGTTTCCAATGTAAATTTCCACCTTTATATAGTGTAGAAAGGCATCCTGAAGCCTGGAAAGTCATTAATTTGATTGTCCAGTATTTCCTTCATGAGATATTGCAACACTTAGAAAAAGTGTACAGCGCCAGCAGACAATGAATTTTCAGCACTAAAAAAACGAAACTTCATTAACAGCTAAACCAAACGTTTCCAATGTAAATTTCCACATTTATAGAGTGTAAAAAGGCATCCTGAAGCCTGGGAAGTCATTAATTTGATTGTCCAGTATTTCCCTTATGAGATAATGCCTCACATAGCAAATGTGTACAGTGCGAGCTGAAAATGCATTTACAGCACTAAAAAACCAAACTTTTATAACAGCTAAACCAAACGTTTCCAATGTAAATTTCCACCTTTATATAGTGTAGAAAGGCATCCTGAAGCCTGGAAAGTCATTAATTTGATTGTCCAGTATTTCCTTCATGAGATATTGCAACACTTAGAAAAAGTGTACAGCGCCAGCAGACAATGAATTTTCAGCACTAAATAAACGAAACTTCATTAACAGCTAAAGTAAACGTTTCCAATGTAAATTTCCACCTTTATATAGTGTAAAAAGACATCCTGAAGCCTGGGCAGTCATTAATTTGATTGTCCAATATTTCCCTTATGAGATAATGCCTCTCATAGCAAATGTGTACAGTGCGAGCTGAAAATGCATTTACAGCACTAAAAAAACAAACTTTTATAACAGCTAAACCAAACGTTTCCAATGTAAATTTCCACCTTTATATAGTGTAAAAAGACATCTTGAAGCCTGGGCAGTCATTAATTTGATTGTCCAATATTTCCCTTATGAGATAATGCCTCTCATAGCAAATGTGTACAGCGCGAGCTGAAAATGCATTTACAGCACTAAAAAACCAAACTTTTATAACAGCTAAACCAAACGTTTCCAATGTAAATTTCCACCTTTATATAGTGTAGAAAGGCATCCTGAAGCCTGGAAAGTCATTAATTTGATTGTCCAGTATTTCCTTCATGAGATATTGCAACACTTAGAAAAAGTGTACAGCGCCAGCAGACAATGAATTTTCAGCACTAAAAAAAACGAAACTTCATTAACAGCTAAACCAAACGTTTCCAATGTAAATTTCCACATTTATAGAGTGTAAAAAGGCATCCTGAAGCCTGGGAAGTCATTAATTTGATTGTCCAGTATTTCCCTTATGAGATAATGCCTCACATAGCAAATGTGTACAGTGCGAGCTGAAAATGCATTTACAGCACTAAAAAAACAAACTTTTATAACAGCTAAACCAAACGTTTCCAATGTAAATTTCCACCTTTATATAGTGTAGAAAGGCATCCTGAAGCCTGGAAAGTCATTAATTTGATTGTCCAGTATTTCCTTCATGAGATATTGCAACACTTAGAAAAAGTGTACAGCGCCAGCAGACAATGAATTTTCAGCACTAAATAAACGAAACTTCATTAACAGCTAAAGTAAACGTTTCCAATGTAAATTTCCACCTTTATATAGTGTAAAAAGACATCCTGAAGCCTGGGCAGTCATTAATTTGATTGTCCAATATTTCCCTTATGAGATAATGCCTCTCATAGCAAATGTGTACAGTGCGAGCTGAAAATGCATTTACAGCACTAAAAAAACAAACTTTTATAACAGCTAAACCAAACGTTTCCAATGTAAATTTCCACCTTTATATAGTGTAAAAAGACATCCTGAAGCCTGGGCAGTCATTAATTTGATTGTCCAATATTGCCCTTATGAGATAATGCCTCTTATAGCAAATGTGTACAGCGCGAGCTGAAAATGCATTTACAGCACTAAAAAACCAAACTTTTATAACAGCTAAACCAAACGTTTCCAATGTAAATTTCCACCTTTATATAGTGTAGAAAGGCATCCTGAAGCCTGGAAAGTCATTAATTTGATTGTCCAGTATTTCCTTCATGAGATATTGCAACACTTAGAAAAAGTGTACAGCGCCAGCAGACAATGAATTTTCAGCACTAAAAAAACGAAACTTCATTAACAGCTAAACCAAACGTTTCCAATGTAAATTTCCACATTTATAGAGTGTAAAAAGGCATCCTGAAGCCTGGGAAGTCATTAATTTGATTGTCCAGTATTTCCCTTATGAGATAATGCCTCACATAGCAAATGTGTACAGTGCGAGCTGAAAATGCATTTTCAGCACTAAAAAACCAAACTTTTATAACAGCTAAACCAAACGTTTCCAATGTAAATTTCCACCTTTATATAGTGTAAAAAGACATCCTGAAGCCTGGGCAGTCATTAATTTGATTGTCCAGTATTTCCCTTATGAGATAATGCCTCACATAGCAAATGTGTACAGCGCGAGCTGAAAATGCATTTACAGCACTAAAAAAAACAAACTTTTATAACAGCTAAACCAAACGTTTCCAATGTAAATTTCCACATTTATAGAGTGTAAAAATGCATCCTGAAGCCTGGGAAGTCATTAATTTGATTGTCCAGTATTTCCCTTATGAGATAATGCCTCACATAGCAAATGTGTACAGTGCGAGCTGAAAATGCATTTTCAGCACTAAAAAACCAAACTTTTATAACAGCTAAACCAAACGTTTCCAATGTAAATTTCCACCTTTATATAGTGTAAAAAGACATCCTGAAGCCTGGGCAGTCATTAATTTGATTGTCCAATATTTCCCTTATGAGATAATGCCTCTCATAGCAAATGTGTACAGCGCGAGCTGAAAATGCATTTACAGCACTAAAAAACCAAACTTTTATAACAGTAAACCAAACGTTTCCAATGTAAATTTCCACCTTTATATAGTGTAAAAAGACATCCTGAAGCCTGGGCAGTCATTAATTTGATTGTCCAATATTTCCCTTATGAGATAATGCCTCTCATAGCAAATGTGTACAGCGCGAGCTGAAAATGCATTTACAGCACTAAAAAAACAAACTTTTATAACAGCTAAACCAAACGTTTCCAATGTAAATTTCCACCTTTATATAGTGTAGAAAGGCATCCTGAAGCCTGGAAAGTCATTAATTTGATTGTCCAGTATTTCCTTCATGAGATATTGCAACACTTAGAAAAAGTGTACAGCGCCAGCAGACAATGAATTTTCAGCACTAAAAAAACGAAACTTCATTAACAGCTAAACTAAATGTTTCCAATGTAAATTTCCACCTTTATATAGTGTAAAAAGACATCCTGAAGCCTGGGCAGTCATTAATTTGATTGTCCAATATTTCCCTTATGAGATAATGCCTCTCATAGCAAATGTGTACAGCGCGAGCTGAAAATGCATTTACAGCACTAAAAAACCAAACTTTTATAACAGCTAAACCAAACGTTTCCAATGTAAATTTCCACCTTTATATAGTGTAAAAGGGCATCCTGAAGCCTGGAAAGTCTTTAATTTGATTGTCCAGTATTTCCTTCATGAGATATTGCAACACTTAGAAAAAGTGTACAGCGCCAGCAGACAATGAATTTCCAGCACTAAAAAAACGAAACTTCATTAACAGCTAAACTAAACGTTTCCAATGTAAATTTCCACCTTTATATAGTGTAAAAAGACATCCTGAAGCCTGGGCAGTCATTAATTTGATTGTCCAATATTTCCCTTATGAGATAATGCCTCTCATAGCAAATGTGTACAGCGCGAGCTGAAAATGCATTTACAGCACTAAAAAACCAAACTTTTATAACAGCTAAACCAAACGTTTCCAATGTAAATTTCCACCTTTATATAGTGTAGAAAGGCATCCTGAAGCCTGGAAAGTCATTAATTTGATTGTCCAGTATTTCCTTCATGAGATATTGCAACACTTAGAAAAAGTGTACAGCGCCAGCAGACAATGAATTTTCAGCACTAAAAAAACGAAACTTCATTAACAGCTAAACCAAACGTTTCCAATGTAAATTTCCACATTTATAGAGTGTAAAAAGGCATCCTGAAGCCTGGGAAGTCATTAATTTGATTGTCCAGTATTTCCCTTATGAGATAATGCCTCACATAGCAAATGTGTACAGTGCGAGCTGAAAATGCATTTTCAGCACTAAAAAACCAAACTTTTATAACAGCTAAACCAAACGTTTCCAATGTAAATTTCCACCTTTATATAGTGTAAAAAGACATCCTGAAGCCTGGGCAGTCATTAATTTGATTGTCCAGTATTTCCCTTATGAGATAATGCCTCACATAGCAAATGTGTACAGCGCGAGCTGAAAATGCATTTACAGCACTAAAAAAACAAACTTTTATAACAGCTAAACCAAACGTTTCCAATGTAAATTTCCACATTTATAGAGTGTAAAAATGCATCCTGAAGCCTGGGAAGTCATTAATTTGATTGTCCAGTATTTCCCTTATGAGATAATGCCTCACATAGCAAATGTGTACAGTGCGAGCTGAAAATGCATTTTCAGCACTAAAAAACCAAACTTTTATAACAGCTAAACCAAACGTTTCCAATGTAAATTTCCACCTTTATATAGTGTAAAAAGACATCCTGAAGCCTGGGCAGTCATTAATTTGATTGTCCAATATTTCCCTTATGAGATAATGCCTCTCATAGCAAATGTGTACAGCGCGAGCTGAAAATGCATTTACAGCACTAAAAAACCAAACTTTTATAACAGCTAAACCAAACGTTTCCAATGTAAATTTCCACCTTTATATAGTGTAGAAAGGCATCCTGAAGCCTGGAAAGTCATTAATTTGATTGTCCAGTATTTCCTTCATGAGATATTGCAACACTTAGAAAAAGTGTACAGCGCCAGTAGACAATGAATTTTCAGCACTAAAAAAACGAAACTTCATTAACAGCTAAACTAAACGTTTCCAATGTAAATTTCCACCTTTATATAGTGTAAAAAGACATCCTGAAGCCTGGGCAGTCATTAATTTGATTGTCCAATATTTCCCTTATGAGATAATGCCTCTCATAGCAAATGTGTACAGCGCGAGCTGAAAATGCATTTACAGCACTAAAACACCAAACTTTTATAACAGCTAAACCAAACGTTTCCAATGTAAATTTCCACCTTTATATAGTGTAGAAAGGCATCCTGGAGCCTGGAAAGTCATTAATTTGATTGTCCAGTATTTCCTTCATGAGATATTGCAACACTTAGAAAAAGTGTACAGCGCCAGCAGACAATGAATTTTCAGCACTAAAAAAACCAAACTTTTATAACAGCTAAACCAAACGTTTCCAATGTAAATTTCCACCTTTATATAGTGTAAAAAGACATCCTGAAGCCTGGGCAGTCATTAATTTGATTGTCCAGTATTTCCCTTATGAGATAATGCCTCACATAGCAAATGTGTACAGCGCGAGCTGAAAATGCATTTACAGCACTAAAAAAAACAAACTTTTATAACAGCTAAACCAAACGTTTCCAATGTAAATTTCCACCTTTATATAGTGTAGAAAGGCATCCTGAAGCCTGGAAAGTCATTAATTTGATTGTCCAGTATTTCCTTCATGAGATATTGCAACACTTAGAAAAAGTGTACAGCGCCAGCAGACAATGAATTTTCAGCACTAAAAAAACGAAACTTCATTAACAGCTAAACCAAACGTTTCCAATGTAAATTTCCACATTTATAGAGTGTAAAAAGGCATCCTGAAGCCTGGGAAGTCATTAATTTGATTGTCCAGTATTTCCCTTATGAGATAATGCCTCACATAGCAAATGTGTACAGTGCGAGCTGAAAATGCATTTTCAGCACTAAAAAACCAAACTTTTATAACAGCTAAACCAAACGTTTCCAATGTAAATTTCCACCTTTATATAGTGTAAAAAGACATCCTGAAGCCTGGGCAGTCATTAATTTGATTGTCCAGTATTTCCCTTATGAGATAATGCCTCACATAGCAAATGTGTACAGCGCGAGCTGAAAATGCATTTACAGCACTAAAAAAACAAACTTTTATAACAGCTAAACCAAACGTTTCCAATGTAAATTTCCACATTTATAGAGTGTAAAAATGCATCCTGAAGCCTGGGAAGTCATTAATTTGATTGTCCAGTATTTCCCTTATGAGATAATGCCTCACATAGCAAATGTGTACAGTGCGAGCTGAAAATGCATTTTCAGCACTAAAAAACCAAACTTTTATAACAGCTAAACCAAACGTTTCCAATGTAAATTTCCACCTTTATATAGTGTAAAAAGACATCCTGAAGCCTGGGCAGTCATTAATTTGATTGTCCAATATTTCCCTTATGAGATAATGCCTCTCATAGCAAATGTGTACAGCGCGAGCTGAAAATGCATTTACAGCACTAAAAAACCAAACTTTTATAACAGCTAAACCAAACGTTTCCAATGTAAATTTCCACCTTTATATAGTGTAGAAAGGCATCCTGAAGCCTGGAAAGTCATTAATTTGATTGTCCAGTATTTCCTTCATGAGATATTGCAACACTTAGAAAAAGTGTACAGCGCCAGTAGACAATGAATTTTCAGCACTAAAAAAACGAAACTTCATTAACAGCTAAACTAAACGTTTCCAATGTAAATTTCCACCTTTATATAGTGTAAAAAGACATCCTGAAGCCTGGGCAGTCATTAATTTGATTGTCCAATATTTCCCTTATGAGATAATGCCTCTCATAGCAAATGTGTACAGCGCGAGCTGAAAATGCATTTACAGCACTAAAACACCAAACTTTTATAACAGCTAAACCAAACGTTTCCAATGTAAATTTCCACCTTTATATAGTGTAGAAAGGCATCCTGGAGCTTGGAAAGTCATTAATTTGATTGTCCAGTATTTCCTTCATGAGATATTGCAACACTTAGAAAAAGTGTACAGCGCCAGCAGACAATGAATTTTCAGCACTAAAAAAACCAAACTTTTATAACAGCTAAAC
The DNA here is from genome assembly GCF_059441095.1 of Idiotropiscis lumnitzeri. NCBI lineage: Eukaryota > Metazoa > Chordata > Actinopteri > Syngnathiformes > Syngnathidae > Idiotropiscis > Idiotropiscis lumnitzeri. The sequence continues at coordinate 32,832 of NW_028283813.1, forward strand.
CAAACGTTTCCAATGTAAATTTTCACCTTTATATAGTGTAAAAAGACATCCTGAAGCCTGGGCAGTCATTAATTTGATTGTCCAGTATTTCCCTTATGAGATAATGCCTCTCATAGCAAATGTGTACAGCGCGAGCTGAAAATGCATTTACAGCACTAAAACACCAAACTTTTATAACAGCTAAACCAAACGTTTCCAATGTAAATTTCCACCTTTATATAGTGTAGAAAGGCATCCTGGAGCTTGGAAAGTCATTAATTTGATTGTCCAGTATTTCCTTCATGAGATATTGCAACACTTAGAAAAAGTGTACAGCGCCAGCAGACAATGAATTTTCAGCACTAAAAAAACGAAACTTCATTAACAGCTAAACTAAACGTTTCCAATGTAAATTTCCACCTTTATATAGTGTAAAAAGACATCCTGAAGCCTGGGCAGTCATTAATTTGATTGTCCAATATTTCCCTTATGAGATAATGCCTCTCATAGCAAATGTGTACAGCGCGAGCTGAAAATGCATTGACAGCACTAAAACACCAAACTTTTATAACAGCTAAACCAAACGTTTCCAATGTAAATTTCCACCTTTATATAGTGTAGAAAGGCATCCTGGAGCCTGGAAAGTCATTAATTTGATTGTCCAGTATTTCCTTCATGAGATATTGCAACACTTAGAAAAAGTGTACAGCGCCAGCAGACAATGAATTTTCAGCACTAAAAAAACCAAACTTTTATAACAGCTAAACCAAACGTTTCCAATGTAAATTTCCACCTTTATATAGTGTAAAAAGACATCCTGAAGCCTGGGCAGTCATTAATTTGATTGTCCAGTATTTCCCTTATGAGATAATGCCTCACATAGCAAATGTGTACAGCGCGAGCTGAAAATGCATTTACAGCACTAAAAAAACAAACTTTTATAACAGCTAAACCAAACGTTTCCAATGTAAATTTCCACCTTTATATAGTGTAGAAAGGCATCCTGAAGCCTGGAAAGTCATTAATTTGATTGTCCAGTATTTCCTTCATGAGATATTGCAACACTTAGAAAAAGTGTACAGCGCCAGCAGACAATGAATTTTCAGCACTAAAAAAACGAAACTTCATTAACAGCTAAACCAAACGTTTCCAATGTAAATTTCCACATTTATAGAGTGTAAAAAGGCATCCTGAAGCCTGGGAAGTCATTAATTTGATTGTCCAGTATTTCCCTTATGAGATAATGCCTCACATAGCAAATGTGTACAGTGCGAGCTGAAAATGCATTTTCAGCACTAAAAAACCAAACTTTTATAACAGCTAAACCAAACGTTTCCAATGTAAATTTCCACCTTTATATAGTGTAAAAAGACATCCTGAAGCCTGGGCAGTCATTAATTTGATTGTCCAGTATTTCCCTTATGAGATAATGCCTCACATAGCAAATGTGTACAGCGCGAGCTGAAAATGCATTTACAGCACTAAAAAAACAAACTTTTATAACAGCTAAACCAAACGTTTCCAATGTAAATTTCCACATTTATAGAGTGTAAAAATGCATCCTGAAGCCTGGGAAGTCATTAATTTGATTGTCCAGTATTTCCCTTATGAGATAATGCCTCACATAGCAAATGTGTACAGTGCGAGCTGAAAATGCATTTTCAGCACTAAAAAACCAAACTTTTATAACAGCTAAACCAAACGTTTCCAATGTAAATTTCCACCTTTATATAGTGTAAAAAGACATCCTGAAGCCTGGGCAGTCATTAATTTGATTGTCCAATATTTCCCTTATGAGATAATGCCTCTCATAGCAAATGTGTACAGCGCGAGCTGAAAATGCATTTACAGCACTAAAAAACCAAACTTTTATAACAGCTAAACCAAACGTTTCCAATGTAAATTTCCACCTTTATATAGTGTAGAAAGGCATCCTGAAGCCTGGAAAGTCATTAATTTGATTGTCCAGTATTTCCTTCATGAGATATTGCAACACTTAGAAAAAGTGTACAGCGCCAGTAGACAATGAATTTTCAGCACTAAAAAAACGAAACTTCATTAACAGCTAAACTAAACGTTTCCAATGTAAATTTCCACCTTTATATAGTGTAAAAAGACATCCTGAAGCCTGGGCAGTCATTAATTTGATTGTCCAATATTTCCCTTATGAGATAATGCCTCTCATAGCAAATGTGTACAGCGCGAGCTGAAAATGCATTTACAGCACTAAAACACCAAACTTTTATAACAGCTAAACCAAACGTTTCCAATGTAAATTTCCACCTTTATATAGTGTAGAAAGGCATCCTGGAGCTTGGAAAGTCATTAATTTGATTGTCCAGTATTTCCTTCATGAGATATTGCAACACTTAGAAAAAGTGTACAGCGCCAGCAGACAATGAATTTTCAGCACTAAAAAAACCAAACTTTTATAACAGCTAAACCAAACGTTTCCAATGTAAATTTTCACCTTTATATAGTGTAAAAAGACATCCTGAAGCCTGGGCAGTCATTAATTTGATTGTCCAGTATTTCCCTTATGAGATAATGCCTCACATAGCAAATGTGTACAGCGCGAGCTGAAAATGCATTTACAGCACTAAAAAAACAAACTTTTATAACAGCTAAACCAAACGTTTCCAATGTAAATTTCCACCTTTATATAGTGTAGAAAGGCATCCTGAAGCCTGGAAAGTCATTAATTTGATTGTCCAGTATTTCCTACATGAGATATTGCAAAACTTAGAAAAAGTGTACAGCGCCAGCAGACAATGAATTTTCAGCACTAAAAAAACGAAACTTCATTAACAGCTAAACCAAACGTTTCCAATGTAAATTTCCACATTTATAGAGTGTAAAAAGGCATCCTGAAGCCTGGGAAGTCATTAATTTGATTGTCCAGTATTTCCCTTATGAGATAATGCCTCACATAGCAAATGTGTACAGTGCGAGCTGAAAATGCATTTTCAGCACTAAAAAACCAAACTTATATAACACCTAAACCAAACGTTTCCAATGTAAATTTCCACCTTTATATAGTGTAAAAAGACATCCTGAAGCCTGGGCAGTCATTAATTTGATTGTCCAATATTTCCCTTATGAGATAATGCCTCTCATAGCAAATGTGTACAGCGCGAGCTGAAAATGCATTTACAGCACTAAAAAACCAAACTTTTATAACAGCTAAACCAAACGTTTCCAATGTAAATTTCCACCTTTATATAGTGTAAAAAGACATCCTGAAGCCTGGGCAGTCATTAATTTGATTGTCCAATATTTCCCTTATGAGATAATGCCTCTCATAGCAAATGTGTACAGCGCGAGCTGAAAATGCATTTTCAGCACTAAAAAACCAAACTTTTATAACAGCTAAACCAAACGTTTCAAATGTAAATTTCCACCTTTATATAGTGTAAAAGGACATCCTGAAGCCTGGGCAGTCATTAATTTGATTGTCCAATATTTCCCTTATGAGATAATGCCTCTCATAGCAAATGTGTACAGCGCGAGCTGAAAATGCATTTACAGCACTAAAAAACCAAACTTTTATAACAGCTAAACCAAACGTTTCCAATGTAAATTTCCACCTTTATATAGTGTAGAAAGGCATCCTGAAGCCTGGAAAGTCATTAATTTGATTGTCCAGTATTTCCTTCATGAGATATTGCAACACTTAGAAAAAGTGTACAGCGCCAGCAGACAATGAATTTTCAGCACTAAAAAAACGAAACTTCATTAACAGCTAAACCAAACGTTTCCAATGTAAATTTCCACATTTATAGAGTGTAAAAAGGCATCCTGAAGCCTGGGAAGTCATTAATTTGATTGTCCAGTATTTCCCTTATGAGATAATGCCTCACATAGCAAATGTGTACAGTGCGAGCTGAAAATGCATTTACAGCACTAAAAAAACAAACTTTTATAACAGCTAAACCAAACGTTTCCAATGTAAATTTCCACCTTTATATAGTGTAGAAAGGCATCCTGAAGCCTGGAAAGTCATTAATTTGATTGTCCAGTATTTCCTTCATGAGATATTGCAACACTTAGAAAAAGTGTACAGCGCCAGCAGACAATGAATTTTCAGCACTAAATAAACGAAACTTCATTAACAGCTAAAGTAAACGTTTCCAATGTAAATTTCCACCTTTATATAGTGTAAAAAGACATCCTGAAGCCTGGGCAGTCATTAATTTGATTGTCCAATATTTCCCTTATGAGATAATGCCTCTCATAGCAAATGTGTACAGTGCGAGCTGAAAATGCATTTACAGCACTAAAAAAACAAACTTTTATAACAGCTAAACCAAACGTTTCCAATGTAAATTTCCACCTTTATATAGTGTAAAAAGACATCCTGAAGCCTGGGCAGTCATTAATTTGATTGTCCAATATTTCCCTTATGAGATAATGCCTCTCATAGCAAATGTGTACAGCGCGAGCTGATAATGCATTTACAGCACTAAAAAACCAAACTTTTATAACAGCTAAACCAAACGTTTCCAATTTAAATTTCCACCTTTATATAGTGTAGAAAGGCATCCTGAAGCCTGGAAAGTCATTAATTTGATTGTCCAGTATTTCCTTCATGAGATATTGCAACACTTAGAAAAAGTGTACAGCGCCAGCAGACAATGAATTTTCAGCACTAAAAAAACGAAACTTCATTAACAGCTAAACCAAACGTTTCCAATGTAAATTTCCACATTTATAGAGTGTAAAAAGGCATCCTGAAGCCTGGGAAGTCATTAATTTGATTGTCCAGTATTTCCCTTATGAGATAATGCCTCACATAGCAAATGTGTACAGTGCGAGCTGAAAATGCATTTTCAGCACTAAAAAACCAAACTTATATAACACCTAAACCAAACGTTTCCAATGTAAGTTTCCACCTTTATATAGTGTAAAAAGACATCCTGAAGCCTGGGCAGTCATTAATTTGATTGTCCAATATTTCCCTTATGAGATAATGCCTCTCATAGCAAATGTGTACAGCGCGAGCTGAAAATGCATTTACAGCACTAAAAAAACCAAACTTTTATAACAGCTAAACCAAACGTTTCCAATGTAAATTTCCACCTTTATATAGTGTAGAAAGGCATCCTGAAGCCTGGAAAGTCATTAATTTGATTGTCCAGTATTTCCTTCATGAGATATTGCAACATTTAGAAAAAGTGTACAGCGCCAGCAGACAATGAATTTTCAGCACTAAAAAAACGAAACTTCATTAACAGCTAAACTAAACGTTTCCAATGTAAATTTCCACCTTTATATAGTGTAAAAAGACATCCTGAAGCCCGGGCAGCCATTAATTTGATTGTCCAATATTTCCCTTATGAGATAATGCCTCTCATAGCAAATGTGTACAGCGCGAGCTGAAAATGCATTTACAGCACTAAAAAACCAAACTTTTATAACAGCTAAACCAAACGTTTCCAATGTAAATTTCCACCTTTAGATAGTGTAAAAAGACATCCTGAAGCCTGCGCAGTCATTAATTTGATTGTCCAATATTTCCCTTATGAGATAATGCCTCTCATAGCAAATGTGTACAGCGCGAGCTGAAAATGCATTTACAGCACTAAAAAAACAAACTTTTATAACAGCTAAACCAAACGTTTCCAATGTAAATTTCCACCTTTATATAGTGTAGAAAGGCATCCTGAAGCCTGGAAAGTCATTAATTTGATTGTCCAATATTTCCCTTATGAGATAATGCCTCTCATAGCAAATGTGTACAGCGCGAGCTGAAAATGCATTTACAGCACTAAAAAAACAAACTTTTATAACAGCTAAACCAAACGTTTCCAATGTAAATTTCCACCTTTATATAGTGTAGAAAGGCATCCTGAAGCCTGGAAAGTCATTAATTTGATTGTCCAGTATTTCCTTCATGAGATATTGCAACATTTAGAAAAAGTGTACAGCGCCAGCAGACAATGAATTTTCAGCACTAAAAAAACGAAACTTCATTAACAGCTAAACCAAACGTTTCCAATGTAAATTTCCACATTTATAGAGTGTAAAAATGCATCCTGAAGCCTGGGAAGTCATTAATTTGATTGTGCAGTATTTCCCTTATGAGATAATGCCTCACATAGCAAATGTGTACAGTGCGAGCTGAAAATGCATTTTCAGCACTAAAAAACCAAACTTTTATAACAGCTAAACCAAACGTTTCCAATGTAAATTTCCACCTTTATATAGTGTAAAAAGGCATCCTGAAGCCTGGAAAGTCATTAATTTGATTGTCCAGTATTTCCTTCATGAGATATTGCAACACTTAGAAAAAGTGTACAGCGCCAGTAGACAATGAATTTTCAGCACTAAAAAAACGAAACTTCATTAACAGCTAAACTAAACGTTTCCAATGTAAATTTCCACCTTTATATAGTGTAAAAAGACATCCTGAAGCCTGGGCAGTCATTAATTTGATTGTCCAATATTTCCCTTATGAGATAATGCCTCTCATAGCAAATGTGTACAGCGCGAGCTGAAAATGCATTTACAGCACTAAAAAACCAAACTTTTATAACAGCTAAACCAAACGTTTCCAATGTAAATTTCCACCTTTATATCGTGTAGAAAGGCATCCTGGAGCCTGGAAAGTCATTAATTTGATTGTCCAGTATTTCCTTCATGAGATATTGCAACACTTAGAAAAAGTGTACAGCGCCAGCAGACAATGAATTTTCAGCACTAAAAAAACCAAACTTTTATAACAGCTAAACCAAACGTTTCCAATGTAAATTTCCACCTTTATATAGTGTAAAAAGACATCCTGAAGCCTGGGCAGTCATTAATTTGATTGTCCAGTATTTCCCTTATGAGATAATGCCTCACATAGCAAATGTGTACAGCGCGAGCTGAAAATGCATTTACAGCACTAAAAAAACAAACTTTTATAACAGCTAAACCAAACGTTTCCAATGTAAATTTCCACCTTTATATAGTGTAGAAAGGCATCCTGAAGCCTGGAAAGTCATTAATTTGATTGTCCAGTATTTCCTACATGAGATATTGCAAAACTTAGAAAAAGTGTACAGCGCCAGCAGACAATGTTTTTTCAGCACTAAAAAAACGAAACTTCATTAACAGCTAAACCAAACGTTTCCAATGTAAATTTCCACATTTATAGAGTGTAAAAAGGCATCCTGAAGCCTGGGAAGTCATTAATTTGATTGTCCAGTATTTCCCTTATGAGATAATGCCTCACATAGCAAATGTGTACAGCGCGAGCTGAAAATGCATTTACAGCACTAAAAAACCAAACTTTTATAACAGCTAAACCAAACGTTTCCAATGTAAATTTCCACCTTTATATAGTGTAGAAAGGCATCCTGAAGCCTGGAAAGTCATTAATTTGATTGTCCAGTATTTCCTTCATGAGATATTGCAACACTTAGAAAAAGTGTACAGCGCCAGCAGACAATGAATTTTCAGCACTAAAAAAACGAAACTTCATTAACAGCTAAACCAAACGTTTCCAATGTAAATTTCCACATTTATAGAGTGTAAAAAGGCATCCTGAAGCCTGGGAAGTCATTAATTTGATTGTCCAGTATTTCCCTTATGAGATAATGCCTCACATAGCAAATGTGTACAGTGCGAGCTGAAAATGCATTTTCAGCACTAAAAAACCAAACTTTTATAACACCTAAACCAAACGTTTCCAATGTAAATTTCCACCTTTATATAGTGTAGAAAGGCATCCTGAAGCCTGGAAAGTCATTAATTTGATTGTCCAGTATTTCCTTCATGAGATATTGCAACACTTAGAAAAAGTGTACAGCGCCAGCAGACAATGAATTTTCAGCACTAAAAAAACGAAACTTCATTAACAGCTAAACCAAACGTTTCCAATGTAAATTTCCACATTTATAGAGTGTAAAAAGGCATCCTGAAGCCTGGGAAGTCATTAATTTGATTGTCCAGTATTTCCCTTATGAGATAATGCCTCACATAGCAAATGTGTACAGTGCGAGCTGAAAATGCATTTTCAGCACTAAAAAACCAAACTTTTATAACAGCTAAACCAAACGTTTCCAATGTAAATTTCCACCTTTATATAGTGTAAAAAGACATCCTGAAGCCTGGGCAGTCATTAATTTGATTGTCCAGTATTTCCCTTATGAGATAATGCCTCACATAGCAAATGTGTACAGCGCGAGCTGAAAATGCATTTACAGCACTAAAAAAACAAACTTTTATAACAGCTAAACTAAACGTTTCCAATGTAAATTTCCACCTTTATATAGTGTAAAAAGACATCCTGAAGCCTGGGCAGTCATTAATTTGATTGTCCAATATTTCCCTTATGAGATAATACCTCTCATAGCAAATGTGTACAGCGCGAGCTGAAAATGCATTTACAGCACTAAAAAACCAAACTTTTATAACAGCTAAACCAAACGTTTCCAATGTAAATTTCCACCTTTATATAGTGTAGAAAGGCATCCTGAAGCCTGGAAAGTCATTAATTTGATTGTCCAGTATTTCCTTCATGAGATATTGCAACACTTAGAAAAAGTGTACAGCGCCAGCAGACAATGAATTTTCAGCACTAAAAAAACGAAACTTCATTAACAGCTAAACCAAACGTTTCCAATGTAAATTTCCACATTTATAGAGTGTAAAAAGGCATCCTGAAGCCTGGGAAGTCATTAATTTGATTGTCCAGTATTTCCCTTATGAGATAATGCCTCACATAGCAAATGTGTACAGTGCGAGCTGAAAATGCATTTTCAGCACTAAAAAAACCAAACTTTTATAACAGCTAAACCAAACGTTTCCAATGTAAATTTTCACCTTTATATAGTGTAAAAAGACATCCTGAAGCCTGGGCAGTCATTAATTTGATTGTCCAGTATTTCCCTTATGAGATAATGCCTCTCATAGCAAATGTGTACAGCGCGAGCTGAAAATGCATTTACAGCACTAAAACACCAAACTTTTATAACAGCTAAACCAAACGTTTCCAATGTAAATTTCCACCTTTATATAGTGTAGAAAGGCATCCTGGAGCTTGGAAAGTCATTAATTTGATTGTCCAGTATTTCCTTCATGAGATATTGCAACACTTAGAAAAAGTGTACAGCGCCAGCAGACAATGAATTTTCAGCACTAAAAAAACGAAACTTCATTAACAGCTAAACTAAACGTTTCCAATGTAAATTTCCACCTTTATATAGTGTAAAAAGACATCCTGAAGCCTGGGCAGTCATTAATTTGATTGTCCAATATTTCCCTTATGAGATAATGCCTCTCATAGCAAATGTGTACAGCGCGAGCTGAAAATGCATTGACAGCACTAAAACACCAAACTTTTATAACAGCTAAACCAAACGTTTCCAATGTAAATTTCCACCTTTATATAGTGTAGAAAGGCATCCTGGAGCCTGGAAAGTCATTAATTTGATTGTCCAGTATTTCCTTCATGAGATATTGCAACACTTAGAAAAAGTGTACAGCGCCAGCAGACAATGAATTTTCAGCACTAAAAAAACCAAACTTTTATAACAGCTAAACCAAACGTTTCCAATGTAAATTTCCACCTTTATATAGTGTAAAAAGACATCCTGAAGCCTGGGCAGTCATTAATTTGATTGTCCAGTATTTCCCTTATGAGATAATGCCTCACATAGCAAATGTGTACAGCGCGAGCTGAAAATGCATTTACAGCACTAAAAAAACAAACTTTTATAACAGCTAAACCAAACGTTTCCAATGTAAATTTCCACCTTTATATAGTGTAGAAAGGCATCCTGAAGCCTGGAAAGTCATTAATTTGATTGTCCAGTATTTCCTTCATGAGATATTGCAACACTTAGAAAAAGTGTACAGCGCCAGCAGACAATGAATTTTCAGCACTAAAAAAACGAAACTTCATTAACAGCTAAACCAAACGTTTCCAATGTAAATTTCCACATTTATAGAGTGTAAAAAGGCATCCTGAAGCCTGGGAAGTCATTAATTTGATTGTCCAGTATTTCCCTTATGAGATAATGCCTCACATAGCAAATGTGTACAGTGCGAGCTGAAAATGCATTTTCAGCACTAAAAAACCAAACTTTTATAACAGCTAAACCAAACGTTTCCAATGTAAATTTCCACCTTTATATAGTGTAAAAAGACATCCTGAAGCCTGGGCAGTCATTAATTTGATTGTCCAGTATTTCCCTTATGAGATAATGCCTCACATAGCAAATGTGTACAGCGCGAGCTGAAAATGCATTTACAGCACTAAAAAAACAAACTTTTATAACAGCTAAACCAAACGTTTCCAATGTAAATTTCCACATTTATAGAGTGTAAAAATGCATCCTGAAGCCTGGGAAGTCATTAATTTGATTGTCCAGTATTTCCCTTATGAGATAATGCCTCACATAGCAAATGTGTACAGTGCGAGCTGAAAATGCATTTTCAGCACTAAAAAACCAAACTTTTATAACAGCTAAACCAAACGTTTCCAATGTAAATTTCCACCTTTATATAGTGTAAAAAGACATCCTGAAGCCTGGGCAGTCATTAATTTGATTGTCCAATATTTCCCTTATGAGATAATGCCTCTCATAGCAAATGTGTACAGCGCGAGCTGAAAATGCATTTACAGCACTAAAAAACCAAACTTTTATAACAGCTAAACCAAACGTTTCCAATGTAAATTTCCACCTTTATATAGTGTAGAAAGGCATCCTGAAGCCTGGAAAGTCATTAATTTGATTGTCCAGTATTTCCTTCATGAGATATTGCAACACTTAGAAAAAGTGTACAGCGCCAGTAGACAATGAATTTTCAGCACTAAAAAAACGAAACTTCATTAACAGCTAAACTAAACGTTTCCAATGTAAATTTCCACCTTTATATAGTGTAAAAAGACATCCTGAAGCCTGGGCAGTCATTAATTTGATTGTCCAATATTTCCCTTATGAGATAATGCCTCTCATAGCAAATGTGTACAGCGCGAGCTGAAAATGCATTTACAGCACTAAAACACCAAACTTTTATAACAGCTAAACCAAACGTTTCCAATGTAAATTTCCACCTTTATATAGTGTAGAAAGGCATCCTGGAGCTTGGAAAGTCATTAATTTGATTGTCCAGTATTTCCTTCATGAGATATTGCAACACTTAGAAAAAGTGTACAGCGCCAGCAGACAATGAATTTTCAGCACTAAAAAAACCAAACTTTTATAACAGCTAAACCAAACGTTTCCAATGTAAATTTTCACCTTTATATAGTGTAAAAAGACATCCTGAAGCCTGGGCAGTCATTAATTTGATTGTCCAGTATTTCCCTTATGAGATAATGCCTCACATAGCAAATGTGTACAGCGCGAGCTGAAAATGCATTTACAGCACTAAAAAAACAAACTTTTATAACAGCTAAACCAAACGTTTCCAATGTAAATTTCCACCTTTATATAGTGTAGAAAGGCATCCTGAAGCCTGGAAAGTCATTAATTTGATTGTCCAGTATTTCCTACATGAGATATTGCAAAACTTAGAAAAAGTGTACAGCGCCAGCAGACAATGAATTTTCAGCACTAAAAAAACGAAACTTCATTAACAGCTAAACCAAACGTTTCCAATGTAAATTTCCACATTTATAGAGTGTAAAAAGGCATCCTGAAGCCTGGGAAGTCATTAATTTGATTGTCCAGTATTTCCCTTATGAGATAATGCCTCACATAGCAAATGTGTACAGTGCGAGCTGAAAATGCATTTTCAGCACTAAAAAACCAAACTTATATAACACCTAAACCAAACGTTTCCAATGTAAATTTCCACCTTTATATAGTGTAAAAAGACATCCTGAAGCCTGGGCAGTCATTAATTTGATTGTCCAATATTTCCCTTATGAGATAATGCCTCTCATAGCAAATGTGTACAGCGCGAGCTGAAAATGCATTTACAGCACTAAAAAACCAAACTTTTATAACAGCTAAACCAAACGTTTCCAATGTAAATTTCCACCTTTATATAGTGTAAAAAGACATCCTGAAGCCTGGGCAGTCATTAATTTGATTGTCCAATATTTCCCTTATGAGATAATGCCTCTCATAGCAAATGTGTACAGCGCGAGCTGAAAATGCATTTTCAGCACTAAAAAACCAAACTTTTATAACAGCTAAACCAAACGTTTCAAATGTAAATTTCCACCTTTATATAGTGTAAAAGGACATCCTGAAGCCTGGGCAGTCATTAATTTGATTGTCCAATATTTCCCTTATGAGATAATGCCTCTCATAGCAAATGTGTACAGCGCGAGCTGAAAATGCATTTACAGCACTAAAAAACCAAACTTTTATAACAGCTAAACCAAACGTTTCCAATGTAAATTTCCACCTTTATATAGTGTAGAAAGGCATCCTGAAGCCTGGAAAGTCATTAATTTGATTGTCCAGTATTTCCTTCATGAGATATTGCAACACTTAGAAAAAGTGTACAGCGCCAGCAGACAATGAATTTTCAGCACTAAAAAAACGAAACTTCATTAACAGCTAAACCAAACGTTTCCAATGTAAATTTCCACATTTATAGAGTGTAAAAAGGCATCCTGAAGCCTGGGAAGTCATTAATTTGATTGTCCAGTATTTCCCTTATGAGATAATGCCTCACATAGCAAATGTGTACAGTGCGAGCTGAAAATGCATTTACAGCACTAAAAAAACAAACTTTTATAACAGCTAAACCAAACGTTTCCAATGTAAATTTCCACCTTTATATAGTGTAGAAAGGCATCCTGAAGCCTGGAAAGTCATTAATTTGATTGTCCAGTATTTCCTTCATGAGATATTGCAACACTTAGAAAAAGTGTACAGCGCCAGCAGACAATGAATTTTCAGCACTAAATAAACGAAACTTCATTAACAGCTAAAGTAAACGTTTCCAATGTAAATTTCCACCTTTATATAGTGTAAAAAGACATCCTGAAGCCTGGGCAGTCATTAATTTGATTGTCCAATATTTCCCTTATGAGATAATGCCTCTCATAGCAAATGTGTACAGTGCGAGCTGAAAATGCATTTACAGCACTAAAAAAACAAACTTTTATAACAGCTAAACCAAACGTTTCCAATGTAAATTTCCACCTTTATATAGTGTAAAAAGACATCCTGAAGCCTGGGCAGTCATTAATTTGATTGTCCAATATTTCCCTTATGAGATAATGCCTCTCATAGCAAATGTGTACAGCGCGAGCTGATAATGCATTTACAGCACTAAAAAACCAAACTTTTATAACAGCTAAACCAAACGTTTCCAATTTAAATTTCCACCTTTATATAGTGTAGAAAGGCATCCTGAAGCCTGGAAAGTCATTAATTTGATTGTCCAGTATTTCCTTCATGAGATATTGCAACACTTAGAAAAAGTGTACAGCGCCAGCAGACAATGAATTTTCAGCACTAAAAAAACGAAACTTCATTAACAGCTAAACCAAACGTTTCCAATGTAAATTTCCACATTTATAGAGTGTAAAAAGGCATCCTGAAGCCTGGGAAGTCATTAATTTGATTGTCCAGTATTTCCCTTATGAGATAATGCCTCACATAGCAAATGTGTACAGTGCGAGCTGAAAATGCATTTTCAGCACTAAAAAACCAAACTTATATAACACCTAAACCAAACGTTTCCAATGTAAGTTTCCACCTTTATATAGTGTAAAAAGACATCCTGAAGCCTGGGCAGTCATTAATTTGATTGTCCAATATTTCCCTTATGAGATAATGCCTCTCATAGCAAATGTGTACAGCGCGAGCTGAAAATGCATTTACAGCACTAAAAAAACCAAACTTTTATAACAGCTAAACCAAACGTTTCCAATGTAAATTTCCACCTTTATATAGTGTAGAAAGGCATCCTGAAGCCTGGAAAGTCATTAATTTGATTGTCCAGTATTTCCTTCATGAGATATTGCAACATTTAGAAAAAGTGTACAGCGCCAGCAGACAATGAATTTTCAGCACTAAAAAAACGAAACTTCATTAACAGCTAAACTAAACGTTTCCAATGTAAATTTCCACCTTTATATAGTGTAAAAAGACATCCTGAAGCCCGGGCAGCCATTAATTTGATTGTCCAATATTTCCCTTATGAGATAATGCCTCTCATAGCAAATGTGTACAGCGCGAGCTGAAAATGCATTTACAGCACTAAAAAACCAAACTTTTATAACAGCTAAACCAAACGTTTCCAATGTAAATTTCCACCTTTAGATAGTGTAAAAAGACATCCTGAAGCCTGCGCAGTCATTAATTTGATTGTCCAATATTTCCCTTATGAGATAATGCCTCTCATAGCAAATGTGTACAGCGCGAGCTGAAAATGCATTTACAGCACTAAAAAAACAAACTTTTATAACAGCTAAACCAAACGTTTCCAATGTAAATTTCCACCTTTATATAGTGTAGAAAGGCATCCTGAAGCCTGGAAAGTCATTAATTTGATTGTCCAATATTTCCCTTATGAGATAATGCCTCTCATAGCAAATGTGTACAGCGCGAGCTGAAAATGCATTTACAGCACTAAAAAAACAAACTTTTATAACAGCTAAACCAAACGTTTCCAATGTAAATTTCCACCTTTATATAGTGTAGAAAGGCATCCTGAAGCCTGGAAAGTCATTAATTTGATTGTCCAGTATTTCCTTCATGAGATATTGCAACATTTAGAAAAAGTGTACAGCGCCAGCAGACAATGAATTTTCAGCACTAAAAAAACGAAACTTCATTAACAGCTAAACCAAACGTTTCCAATGTAAATTTCCACATTTATAGAGTGTAAAAATGCATCCTGAAGCCTGGGAAGTCATTAATTTGATTGTGCAGTATTTCCCTTATGAGATAATGCCTCACATAGCAAATGTGTACAGTGCGAGCTGAAAATGCATTTTCAGCACTAAAAAACCAAACTTTTATAACAGCTAAACCAAACGTTTCCAATGTAAATTTCCACCTTTATATAGTGTAAAAAGGCATCCTGAAGCCTGGAAAGTCATTAATTTGATTGTCCAGTATTTCCTTCATGAGATATTGCAACACTTAGAAAAAGTGTACAGCGCCAGTAGACAATGAATTTTCAGCACTAAAAAAACGAAACTTCATTAACAGCTAAACTAAACGTTTCCAATGTAAATTTCCACCTTTATATAGTGTAAAAAGACATCCTGAAGCCTGGGCAGTCATTAATTTGATTGTCCAATATTTCCCTTATGAGATAATGCCTCTCATAGCAAATGTGTACAGCGCGAGCTGAAAATGCATTTACAGCACTAAAAAACCAAACTTTTATAACAGCTAAACCAAACGTTTCCAATGTAAATTTCCACCTTTATATCGTGTAGAAAGGCATCCTGGAGCCTGGAAAGTCATTAATTTGATTGTCCAGTATTTCCTTCATGAGATATTGCAACACTTAGAAAAAGTGTACAGCGCCAGCAGACAATGAATTTTCAGCACTAAAAAAACCAAACTTTTATAACAGCTAAACCAAACGTTTCCAATGTAAATTTCCACCTTTATATAGTGTAAAAAGACATCCTGAAGCCTGGGCAGTCATTAATTTGATTGTCCAGTATTTCCCTTATGAGATAATGCCTCACATAGCAAATGTGTACAGCGCGAGCTGAAAATGCATTTACAGCACTAAAAAAACAAACTTTTATAACAGCTAAACCAAACGTTTCCAATGTAAATTTCCACCTTTATATAGTGTAGAAAGGCATCCTGAAGCCTGGAAAGTCATTAATTTGATTGTCCAGTATTTCCTACATGAGATATTGCAAAACTTAGAAAAAGTGTACAGCGCCAGCAGACAATGTTTTTTCAGCACTAAAAAAACGAAACTTCATTAACAGCTAAACCAAACGTTTCCAATGTAAATTTCCACATTTATAGAGTGTAAAAAGGCATCCTGAAGCCTGGGAAGTCATTAATTTGATTGTCCAGTATTTCCCTTATGAGATAATGCCTCACATAGCAAATGTGTACAGCGCGAGCTGAAAATGCATTTACAGCACTAAAAAACCAAACTTTTATAACAGCTAAACCAAACGTTTCCAATGTAAATTTCCACCTTTATATAGTGTAGAAAGGCATCCTGAAGCCTGGAAAGTCATTAATTTGATTGTCCAGTATTTCCTTCATGAGATATTGCAACACTTAGAAAAAGTGTACAGCGCCAGCAGACAATGAATTTTCAGCACTAAAAAAACGAAACTTCATTAACAGCTAAACCAAACGTTTCCAATGTAAATTTCCACATTTATAGAGTGTAAAAAGGCATCCTGAAGCCTGGGAAGTCATTAATTTGATTGTCCAGTATTTCCCTTATGAGATAATGCCTCACATAGCAAATGTGTACAGTGCGAGCTGAAAATGCATTTTCAGCACTAAAAAACCAAACTTTTATAACACCTAAACCAAACGTTTCCAATGTAAATTTCCACCTTTATATAGTGTAGAAAGGCATCCTGAAGCCTGGAAAGTCATTAATTTGATTGTCCAGTATTTCCTTCATGAGATATTGCAACACTTAGAAAAAGTGTACAGCGCCAGCAGACAATGAATTTTCAGCACTAAAAAAACGAAACTTCATTAACAGCTAAACCAAACGTTTCCAATGTAAATTTCCACATTTATAGAGTGTAAAAAGGCATCCTGAAGCCTGGGAAGTCATTAATTTGATTGTCCAGTATTTCCCTTATGAGATAATGCCTCACATAGCAAATGTGTACAGTGCGAGCTGAAAATGCATTTTCAGCACTAAAAAACCAAACTTTTATAACAGCTAAACCAAACGTTTCCAATGTAAATTTCCACCTTTATATAGTGTAAAAAGACATCCTGAAGCCTGGGCAGTCATTAATTTGATTGTCCAGTATTTCCCTTATGAGATAATGCCTCACATAGCAAATGTGTACAGCGCGAGCTGAAAATGCATTTACAGCACTAAAAAAACAAACTTTTATAACAGCTAAACTAAACGTTTCCAATGTAAATTTCCACCTTTATATAGTGTAAAAAGACATCCTGAAGCCTGGGCAGTCATTAATTTGATTGTCCAATATTTCCCTTATGAGATAATACCTCTCATAGCAAATGTGTACAGCGCGAGCTGAAAATGCATTTACAGCACTAAAAAACCAAACTTTTATAACAGCTAAACCAAACGTTTCCAATGTAAATTTCCACCTTTATATAGTGTAGAAAGGCATCCTGAAGCCTGGAAAGTCATTAATTTGATTGTCCAGTATTTCCTTCATGAGATATTGCAACACTTAGAAAAAGTGTACAGCGCCAGCAGACAATGAATTTTCAGCACTAAAAAAACGAAACTTCATTAACAGCTAAACCAAACGTTTCCAATGTAAATTTCCACATTTATAGAGTGTAAAAAGGCATCCTGAAGCCTGGGAAGTCATTAATTTGATTGTCCAGTATTTCCCTTATGAGATAATGCCTCACATAGCAAATGTGTACAGTGCGAGCTGAAAATGCATTTTCAGCACTAAAAAAACAAACTTTTATAACAGCTAAACTAAACGTTTCCAATGTAAATTTCCACCTTTATATAGTGTAAAAAGACATCCTGAAGCCTGGGCAGTCATTAATTTGATTGTCCAATATTTCCCTTATGAGATAATGCCTCTCATAGCAAATGTGTACAGCGCGAGCTGAAAATGCATTTACAGCACTAAAAAAACAAACTTTTATAACAGCTAAACTAAACGTTTCTAATGTAAATTTCCACCTTTATATAGTGTAAAAAGACATCCTGAAGCCTGGGCAGTCATTAATTTGATTGTCCAATATTTCCCTTATGAGATAATGCCTCTCATAGCAAATGTGTACAGCGCGAGCTGAAAATGCATTTACAGCACTAAAAAAACAAACTTTTATAACAGCTAAACCAAACGTTTCCAATGTAAATTTCCACCTTTATATAGTGTAGAAAGGCATCCTGAAGCCTGGAAAGTCATTAATTTGATTGTCCAGTATTTCCTTCATGAGATATTGCAACACTTAGAAAAGGTGTACAGCGCCAGCAGACAATGAATTTTCAGCACTAAAAAAACGAAACTTCATTAACAGCTAAACCAAATGTTTCCAATGTAAATTTCCACATTTATAGAGTGTAAAAATGCATCCTGAAGCCTGGGCAGTCATTAATTTGATTGTCCAATATTTCCCTTATGAGATAATGCCTCTCATAGCAAATGTGTACAGCGCGAGCTGAAAATGCATTTACAGCACTAAAAAAACAAACTTTTATAACAGCTAAACCAAACGTTTCCAATGTAAATTTCCACCTTTATATAGTGTAAAAAGACATCCTGAAGCCTAGGCAGTCATTAATTTGATTGTCCAGTATTTCCCTTATGCGATAATGCCTCACATAGCAAATGTGTACAGCGCGAGCTGAAAATGCATTTACAGCACTAAAAACCCAAACTTTTATAACAGCTAAACCAAACGTTTCCAATGTAAATTTCCACCTTTATATAGTGTAGAAAGGCATCCTGAAGCCTGGAAAGTCATTGATTTGATTGTCCAGTATTTCCTTCATGAGATATTGCAACACTTAGAAAAAGTGTACAGCGCCAGCAGACAATGAATTTTCAGCACTAAAAAAACGAAACTTCATTAACAGCTAAACTAAACGTTTCCAATGTAAATTTCCACCTTTATATAGTGTAGAAAGGCATCCTGAAGCCTGGAAGGTCATTAATTTGATTGTCCAGTATTTCCTTCATGAGATATTGCAACACTTAGAAAAGGTGTACAGCGCCAGCAGACAATGAATTTTCAGCACTAAAAAATCGAAACTTCATTAACAGCTAAACCAAACGTTTCCAATGTAAATTTCCACATTTATAGAGTGTAAAAAGGCATCCTGAAGCCTGGGAAGTCATTAATTTGATTGTCCAGTATTTCCCTTATGAGATAATGCCTCACATAGCAAATGTGTACAGTTCGAGCTGAAAATGCATTTACAGCACTAAAAAACCAAACTTTTATAACAGCTAAACCAAACGTTTCCAATGTAAATTTCCACCTTTATATAGTGTAGAAAGGCATCCTGAAGCCTGGAAAGTCATTGATTTGATTGTCCAGTATTTCCTTCATGAGATATTGCAACACTTAGAAAAAGTGTACAGCGCCAGCAGACAATGAATTTTCAGCACTAAAAAAACGAAACTTCATTAACAGCTAAACTAAACGTTTCCAATGTAAATTTCCACCTTTATATAGAGTAAAAAGACATCCTGAAGCCTGGGCAGCCATTAATTTGATTGTCCAATATTTCCCTTATGAGATAATGCCTCTCATAGCAAATGTGTACAGCGCGAGCTGAAAATGCATTTACAGCACTAAAAAACCAAACTTTTATAACAGCTAAACCAAACGTTTCCAATGTAAATTTCCACATTTATAGAGTGTAAAAAGGCATCCTGAAGCCTGGGAAGTCATTAATTTGATTGTCCAGTATTTCCCTTATAAGATAATGCCTCACATAGCAAATGTGTACAGCGCGAGCTGAAAATGCATTTACAGCACTAAAAAACCAAACTTTTATAACAGCTAAACCAAACGTTTCCAATGTAAATTTCCACCTTTATATAGTGTAGAAAGGCATCCTGAAGCCTGGAAAGTGATTAATTTGATTGTCCAGTATTTCCTTCATGAGATATTGCAACACTTAGAAAAAGTGTACAGCGCCAGCAGACAATGAATTTTCAGCACTAAAAAACCGAAACTTCATTAACAGCTAAACTAAACGTTTCCAATGTAAATTTCCACCTTTATATAGTGTAAAAAGACATCCTGAAGCCTGGGCAGTCATTAATTTGATTGTCCAATATTTCCCTTATGAGATAATGCCTCTCATAGCAAATGTGTACAGCGCGAGCTGAAAATGCATTTACAGCACTAAAAAACCAAACTTTTATAACAGCTAAACCAAACGTTTCCAATGTAAATTTCCACCTTTATATAGTGTAGAAAGGCATCCTGAAGCCTGGAAAGTCATTAATTTGATTGTCCAGTATTTCCCTTATGAGATAATGCCTCACATAGCAAATGTGTACAGCGCGAGCTGAAAATGCATTTACAGCACTAAAAAAACAAACTTTTATAACAGCTAAACCAAACGTTTCCAATGTAAATTTCCACCTTTATATAGTGTAGAAAGGCATCCTGAAGCCTGGAAAGTCATTAATTTGATTGTCCAGTATTTCCTACATGAGATATTGCAAAACTTAGAAAAAGTGTACAGCGCCAGCAGACAATGAATTTTCAGCACTAAAAAAACGAAACTTCATTAACAGCTAAACCAAACGTTTCCAATGTAAATTTCCACATTTATAGAGTGTAAAAAGGCATCCTGAAGCCTGGGAAGTCATTAATTTGATTGTCCAGTATTTCCCTTATGAGATAATGCCTCACATAGCAAATGTGTACAGTGCGAGCTGAAAATGCATTTTCAGCACTAAAAAACCAAACTTATATAACACCTAAACCAAACGTTTCCAATGTAAATTTCCACCTTTATATAGTGTAAAAAGACATCCTGAAGCCTGGGCAGTCATTAATTTGATTGTCCAATATTTCCCTTATGAGATAATGCCTCTCATAGCAAATGTGTACAGCGCGAGCTGAAAATGCATTTACAGCACTAAAAAACCAAACTTTTATAACAGCTAAACCAAACGTTTCCAATGTAAATTTCCACCTTTATATAGTGTAAAAAGACATCCTGAAGCCTGGGCAGTCATTAATTTGATTGTCCAATATTTCCCTTATGAGATAATGCCTCTCATAGCAAATGTGTACAGCGCGAGCTGAAAATGCATTTTCAGCACTAAAAAACCAAACTTTTATAACAGCTAAACCAAACGTTTCAAATGTAAATTTCCACCTTTATATAGTGTAAAAGGACATCCTGAAGCCTGGGCAGTCATTAATTTGATTGTCCAATATTTCCCTTATGAGATAATGCCTCTCATAGCAAATGTGTACAGCGCGAGCTGAAAATGCATTTACAGCACTAAAAAACCAAACTTTTATAACAGCTAAACCAAACGTTTCCAATGTAAATTTCCACCTTTATATAGTGTAGAAAGGCATCCTGAAGCCTGGAAAGTCATTAATTTGATTGTCCAGTATTTCCTTCATGAGATATTGCAACATTTAGAAAAAGTGTACAGCGCCAGCAGACAATGAATTTTCAGCACTAAAAAAACGAAACTTCATTAACAGCTAAACTAAACGTTTCCAATGTAAATTTCCACCTTTATATAGTGTAAAAAGACATCCTGAAGCCCGGGCAGCCATTAATTTGATTGTCCAATATTTCCCTTATGAGATAATGCCTCTCATAGCAAATGTGTACAGCGCGAGCTGAAAATGCATTTACAGCACTAAAAAACCAAACTTTTATAACAGCTAAACCAAACGTTTCCAATGTAAATTTCCACCTTTATATAGTGTAAAAAGACATCCTGAAGCCTGCGCAGTCATTAATTTGATTGTCCAATATTTCCCTTATGAGATAATGCCTCTCATAGCAAATGTGTACAGCGCGAGCTGAAAATGCATTTACAGCACTAAAAAACCAAACTTTTATAACAGCTAAACCAAAGGTTTCCAATGTAAATTTCTACCTTTATATAGTGTAGAAAGGCATCCTGAAGCCTGGAAAGTCATTAATTTGATTGTCCAGTATTTCCTTCATGAGATATTGCAACACTTAGAAAAAGTGTACAGCGCCAGCAGACAATGAATTTTCAGCACTAAAAAAACGAAACTTCATTAACAGCTAAACTAAACGTTTCCAATGTAAATTTCCACCTTTATATAGTGTAAAAAGACATTCTGAAGCCTGGGCAGTCATTAATTTGATTGTCCAATATTTCCCTTATGAGATAATGCCTCTCATAGCAAATGTGTGCAGCGCGAGCTGAAAATGCATTTACAGCACTAAAAAACCAAACTTTTATAACAGCTAAACCAAACGTTTCCAATGTAAATTTCCACCTTTATATAGTGTAGAAAGGCATCCTGAAGCCTGGAAAGTCATTAATTTGATTGTCCAGTATTTCCTTCATGAGATATTGCAACACTTAGAAAAAGTGTACAGCGCCAGCAGACAATGAATTTTCAGCACTAAAAAAACGAAACTTCATTAACAGCTAAACCAAACGTTTCCAATGTAAATTTCCACATTTATAGAGTGTAAAAAGGCATCCTGAAGCCTGGGAAGTCATTAATTTGATTGTCCAGTATTTCCCTTCTGAGATAATGCCTCACGTAGCAAATGTGTACAGTGCGAGCTGAAAATGCATTTTCAGCACTAAAAAAACAAACTTTTATAACAGCTAAACTAAACGTTTCCAATGTAAATTTCCACCTTTATATAGTGTAAAAAGACATCCTGAAGCCTGGGCAGTCATTAATTTGATTGTCAAATATTTCCCTTATGAGATAATGCCTCTCATAGCAAATGTGTACAGCGCGAGCTGAAAATGCATTTACAGCACTAAAAAAACAAACTTTTATAACAGCTAAACTAAACGTTTCCAATGTAAATTTCCACCTTTATATAGTGTAAAAAGACATCCTGAAGCCTGGGCAGTCATTAATTTGATTGTCCAATATTTCCCTTATGAGATAATGCCTCTCATAGCAAATGTGTACAGCGCGAGCTGAAAATGCATTTACAGCACTAAAAACCCAAACTTTTATAACAGCTAAACCAAACGTTTCCAATGTAAATTTCCACCTTTATATAGTGTAGAAAGGCATCCTGAAGCCTGGAAAGTCATTAATTTGATTGTCCAGTATTTCCTTCATGAGATATTGCAACACTTAGAAAAGGTGTCCAGCGCCAGCAGACAATGAATTTTCAGCACTAAAAAAACGAAACTTCATTAACAGCTAAACCAAACGTTTCCAATGTAAATTTCCACATTTATAGAGTGTAAAAATGCATCCTGAAGCCTGGGAAGTCATTAATTTGATTGTGCAGTATTTCCCTTATGAGATAATGCCTCACATAGCAAATGTGTACAGTGCGAGCTGAAAATGCATTTTCAGCACTAAAAAACCAAACTTTTATAACAGCTAAACCAAACGTTTCCAATGTAAATTTCCACCTTTATATAGTGTAAAAAGGCATCCTGAAGCCTGGAAAGTCATTAATTTGATTGTCCAGTATTTCCTTCATGAGATATTGCAACACTTAGAAAAAGTGTACAGCGCCAGTAGACAATGAATTTTCAGCACTAAAAAAACGAAACTTCATTAACAGCTAAACTAAACGTTTCCAATGTAAATTTCCACCTTTATATAGTGTAAAAAGACATCCTGAAGCCTGGGCAGTCATTAATTTGATTGTCCAATATTTCCCTTATGAGATAATGCCTCTCATAGCAAATGTGTACAGCGCGAGCTGAAAATGCATTTACAGCACTAAAAAACCAAACTTTTATAACAGCTAAACCAAACGTTTCCAATGTAAATTTCCACCTTTATATAGTGTAGAAAGGCATCCTGAAGCCTGGAAAGTCATTAATTTGATTGTCCAGTATTTCCTTCATGAGATATTGCAACACTTAGAAAAAGTGTACAGCGCCAGTAGACAATGAATTTTCAGCACTAAAAAAACGAAACTTCATTAACAGCTAAACTAAACGTTTCCAATGTAAATTTCCACCTTTATATAGTGTAAAAAGACATCCTGAAGCCTGGGCAGTCATTAATTTGATTGTCCAATATTTCCCTTATGAGATAATGCCTCTCATAGCAAATGTGTACAGCGCGAGCTGAAAATGCATTTACAGCACTAAAACACCAAACTTTTATAACAGCTAAACCAAACGTTTCCAATGTAAATTTCCACCTTTATATAGTGTAGAAAGGCATCCTGGAGCTTGGAAAGTCATTAATTTGATTGTCCAGTATTTCCTTCATGAGATATTGCAACACTTAGAAAAAGTGTACAGCGCCAGCAGACAATGAATTTTCAGCACTAAAAAAACCAAACTTTTATAACAGCTAAACCAAACGTTTCCAATGTAAATTTTCACCTTTATATAGTGTAAAAAGACATCCTGAAGCCTGGGCAGTCATTAATTTGATTGTCCAGTATTTCCCTTATGAGATAATGCCTCTCATAGCAAATGTGTACAGCGCGAGCTGAAAATGCATTTACAGCACTAAAACACCAAACTTTTATAACAGCTAAACCAAACGTTTCCAATGTAAATTTCCACCTTTATATAGTGTAGAAAGGCATCCTGGAGCTTGGAAAGTCATTAATTTGATTGTCCAGTATTTCCTTCATGAGATATTGCAACACTTAGAAAAAGTGTACAGCGCCAGCAGACAATGAATTTTCAGCACTAAAAAAACGAAACTTCATTAACAGCTAAACTAAACGTTTCCAATGTAAATTTCCACCTTTATATAGTGTAAAAAGACATCCTGAAGCCTGGGCAGTCATTAATTTGATTGTCCAATATTTCCCTTATGAGATAATGCCTCTCATAGCAAATGTGTACAGCGCGAGCTGAAAATGCATTGACAGCACTAAAACACCAAACTTTTATAACAGCTAAACCAAACGTTTCCAATGTAAATTTCCACCTTTATATAGTGTAGAAAGGCATCCTGGAGCCTGGAAAGTCATTAATTTGATTGTCCAGTATTTCCTTCATGAGATATTGCAACACTTAGAAAAAGTGTACAGCGCCAGCAGACAATGAATTTTCAGCACTAAAAAAACCAAACTTTTATAACAGCTAAACCAAACGTTTCCAATGTAAATTTCCACCTTTATATAGTGTAAAAAGACATCCTGAAGCCTGGGCAGTCATTAATTTGATTGTCCAGTATTTCCCTTATGAGATAATGCCTCACATAGCAAATGTGTACAGCGCGAGCTGAAAATGCATTTACAGCACTAAAAAAACAAACTTTTATAACAGCTAAACCAAACGTTTCCAATGTAAATTTCCACCTTTATATAGTGTAGAAAGGCATCCTGAAGCCTGGAAAGTCATTAATTTGATTGTCCAGTATTTCCTTCATGAGATATTGCAACACTTAGAAAAAGTGTACAGCGCCAGCAGACAATGAATTTTCAGCACTAAAAAAACGAAACTTCATTAACAGCTAAACCAAACGTTTCCAATGTAAATTTCCACATTTATAGAGTGTAAAAAGGCATCCTGAAGCCTGGGAAGTCATTAATTTGATTGTCCAGTATTTCCCTTATGAGATAATGCCTCACATAGCAAATGTGTACAGTGCGAGCTGAAAATGCATTTTCAGCACTAAAAAACCAAACTTTTATAACAGCTAAACCAAACGTTTCCAATGTAAATTTCCACCTTTATATAGTGTAAAAAGACATCCTGAAGCCTGGGCAGTCATTAATTTGATTGTCCAGTATTTCCCTTATGAGATAATGCCTCACATAGCAAATGTGTACAGCGCGAGCTGAAAATGCATTTACAGCACTAAAAAAACAAACTTTTATAACAGCTAAACCAAACGTTTCCAATGTAAATTTCCACATTTATAGAGTGTAAAAATGCATCCTGAAGCCTGGGAAGTCATTAATTTGATTGTCCAGTATTTCCCTTATGAGATAATGCCTCACATAGCAAATGTGTACAGTGCGAGCTGAAAATGCATTTTCAGCACTAAAAAACCAAACTTTTATAACAGCTAAACCAAACGTTTCCAATGTAAATTTCCACCTTTATATAGTGTAAAAAGACATCCTGAAGCCTGGGCAGTCATTAATTTGATTGTCCAATATTTCCCTTATGAGATAATGCCTCTCATAGCAAATGTGTACAGCGCGAGCTGAAAATGCATTTACAGCACTAAAAAACCAAACTTTTATAACAGCTAAACCAAACGTTTCCAATGTAAATTTCCACCTTTATATAGTGTAGAAAGGCATCCTGAAGCCTGGAAAGTCATTAATTTGATTGTCCAGTATTTCCTTCATGAGATATTGCAACACTTAGAAAAAGTGTACAGCGCCAGTAGACAATGAATTTTCAGCACTAAAAAAACGAAACTTCATTAACAGCTAAACTAAACGTTTCCAATGTAAATTTCCACCTTTATATAGTGTAAAAAGACATCCTGAAGCCTGGGCAGTCATTAATTTGATTGTCCAATATTTCCCTTATGAGATAATGCCTCTCATAGCAAATGTGTACAGCGCGAGCTGAAAATGCATTTACAGCACTAAAACACCAAACTTTTATAACAGCTAAACCAAACGTTTCCAATGTAAATTTCCACCTTTATATAGTGTAGAAAGGCATCCTGGAGCTTGGAAAGTCATTAATTTGATTGTCCAGTATTTCCTTCATGAGATATTGCAACACTTAGAAAAAGTGTACAGCGCCAGCAGACAATGAATTTTCAGCACTAAAAAAACCAAACTTTTATAACAGCTAAACCAAACGTTTCCAATGTAAATTTTCACCTTTATATAGTGTAAAAAGACATCCTGAAGCCTGGGCAGTCATTAATTTGATTGTCCAGTATTTCCCTTATGAGATAATGCCTCACATAGCAAATGTGTACAGCGCGAGCTGAAAATGCATTTACAGCACTAAAAAAACAAACTTTTATAACAGCTAAACCAAACGTTTCCAATGTAAATTTCCACCTTTATATAGTGTAGAAAGGCATCCTGAAGCCTGGAAAGTCATTAATTTGATTGTCCAGTATTTCCTACATGAGATATTGCAAAACTTAGAAAAAGTGTACAGCGCCAGCAGACAATGAATTTTCAGCACTAAAAAAACGAAACTTCATTAACAGCTAAACCAAACGTTTCCAATGTAAATTTCCACATTTATAGAGTGTAAAAAGGCATCCTGAAGCCTGGGAAGTCATTAATTTGATTGTCCAGTATTTCCCTTATGAGATAATGCCTCACATAGCAAATGTGTACAGTGCGAGCTGAAAATGCATTTTCAGCACTAAAAAACCAAACTTATATAACACCTAAACCAAACGTTTCCAATGTAAATTTCCACCTTTATATAGTGTAAAAAGACATCCTGAAGCCTGGGCAGTCATTAATTTGATTGTCCAATATTTCCCTTATGAGATAATGCCTCTCATAGCAAATGTGTACAGCGCGAGCTGAAAATGCATTTACAGCACTAAAAAACCAAACTTTTATAACAGCTAAACCAAACGTTTCCAATGTAAATTTCCACCTTTATATAGTGTAAAAAGACATCCTGAAGCCTGGGCAGTCATTAATTTGATTGTCCAATATTTCCCTTATGAGATAATGCCTCTCATAGCAAATGTGTACAGCGCGAGCTGAAAATGCATTTTCAGCACTAAAAAACCAAACTTTTATAACAGCTAAACCAAACGTTTCAAATGTAAATTTCCACCTTTATATAGTGTAAAAGGACATCCTGAAGCCTGGGCAGTCATTAATTTGATTGTCCAATATTTCCCTTATGAGATAATGCCTCTCATAGCAAATGTGTACAGCGCGAGCTGAAAATGCATTTACAGCACTAAAAAACCAAACTTTTATAACAGCTAAACCAAACGTTTCCAATGTAAATTTCCACCTTTATATAGTGTAGAAAGGCATCCTGAAGCCTGGAAAGTCATTAATTTGATTGTCCAGTATTTCCTTCATGAGATATTGCAACACTTAGAAAAAGTGTACAGCGCCAGCAGACAATGAATTTTCAGCACTAAAAAAACGAAACTTCATTAACAGCTAAACCAAACGTTTCCAATGTAAATTTCCACATTTATAGAGTGTAAAAAGGCATCCTGAAGCCTGGGAAGTCATTAATTTGATTGTCCAGTATTTCCCTTATGAGATAATGCCTCACATAGCAAATGTGTACAGTGCGAGCTGAAAATGCATTTACAGCACTAAAAAAACAAACTTTTATAACAGCTAAACCAAACGTTTCCAATGTAAATTTCCACCTTTATATAGTGTAGAAAGGCATCCTGAAGCCTGGAAAGTCATTAATTTGATTGTCCAGTATTTCCTTCATGAGATATTGCAACACTTAGAAAAAGTGTACAGCGCCAGCAGACAATGAATTTTCAGCACTAAATAAACGAAACTTCATTAACAGCTAAAGTAAACGTTTCCAATGTAAATTTCCACCTTTATATAGTGTAAAAAGACATCCTGAAGCCTGGGCAGTCATTAATTTGATTGTCCAATATTTCCCTTATGAGATAATGCCTCTCATAGCAAATGTGTACAGTGCGAGCTGAAAATGCATTTACAGCACTAAAAAAACAAACTTTTATAACAGCTAAACCAAACGTTTCCAATGTAAATTTCCACCTTTATATAGTGTAAAAAGACATCCTGAAGCCTGGGCAGTCATTAATTTGATTGTCCAATATTTCCCTTATGAGATAATGCCTCTCATAGCAAATGTGTACAGCGCGAGCTGATAATGCATTTACAGCACTAAAAAACCAAACTTTTATAACAGCTAAACCAAACGTTTCCAATTTAAATTTCCACCTTTATATAGTGTAGAAAGGCATCCTGAAGCCTGGAAAGTCATTAATTTGATTGTCCAGTATTTCCTTCATGAGATATTGCAACACTTAGAAAAAGTGTACAGCGCCAGCAGACAATGAATTTTCAGCACTAAAAAAACGAAACTTCATTAACAGCTAAACCAAACGTTTCCAATGTAAATTTCCACATTTATAGAGTGTAAAAAGGCATCCTGAAGCCTGGGAAGTCATTAATTTGATTGTCCAGTATTTCCCTTATGAGATAATGCCTCACATAGCAAATGTGTACAGTGCGAGCTGAAAATGCATTTTCAGCACTAAAAAAACAAACTTATATAACACCTAAACCAAACGTTTCCAATGTAAGTTTCCACCTTTATATAGTGTAAAAAGACATCCTGAAGCCTGGGCAGTCATTAATTTGATTGTCCAATATTTCCCTTATGAGATAATGCCTCTCATAGCAAATGTGTACAGCGCGAGCTGAAAATGCATTTACAGCACTAAAAAAACCAAACTTTTATAACAGCTAAACCAAACGTTTCCAATGTAAATTTCCACCTTTATATAGTGTAGAAAGGCATCCTGAAGCCTGGAAAGTCATTAATTTGATTGTCCAGTATTTCCTTCATGAGATATTGCAACATTTAGAAAAAGTGTACAGCGCCAGCAGACAATGAATTTTCAGCACTAAAAAAACGAAACTTCATTAACAGCTAAACTAAACGTTTCCAATGTAAATTTCCACCTTTATATAGTGTAAAAAGACATCCTGAAGCCCGGGCAGCCATTAATTTGATTGTCCAATATTTCCCTTATGAGATAATGCCTCTCATAGCAAATGTGTACAGCGCGAGCTGAAAATGCATTTACAGCACTAAAAAACCAAACTTTTATAACAGCTAAACCAAACGTTTCCAATGTAAATTTCCACCTTTAGATAGTGTAAAAAGACATCCTGAAGCCTGCGCAGTCATTAATTTGATTGTCCAATATTTCCCTTATGAGATAATGCCTCTCATAGCAAATGTGTACAGCGCGAGCTGAAAATGCATTTACAGCACTAAAAAAACAAACTTTTATAACAGCTAAACCAAACGTTTCCAATGTAAATTTCCACCTTTATATAGTGTAGAAAGGCATCCTGAAGCCTGGAAAGTCATTAATTTGATTGTCCAATATTTCCCTTATGGGATAATGCCTCTCATAGCAAATGTGTACAGCGCGAGCTGAAAATGCATTTACAGCACTAAAAAAACAAACTTTTATAACAGCTAAACCAAACGTTTCCAATGTAAATTTCCACCTTTATATAGTGTAGAAAGGCATCCTGAAGCCTGGAAAGTCATTAATTTGATTGTCCAGTATTTCCTTCATGAGATATTGCAACATTTAGAAAAAGTGTACAGCGCCAGCAGACAATGAATTTTCAGCACTAAAAAAACGAAACTTCATTAACAGCTAAACCAAACGTTTCCAATGTAAATTTCCACATTTATAGAGTGTAAAAATGCATCCTGAAGCCTGGGAAGTCATTAATTTGATTGTGCAGTATTTCCCTTATGAGATAATGCCTCACATAGCAAATGTGTACAGTGCGAGCTGAAAATGCATTTTCAGCACTAAAAAACCAAACTTTTATAACAGCTAAACCAAACGTTTCCAATGTAAATTTCCACCTTTATATAGTGTAAAAAGGCATCCTGAAGCCTGGAAAGTCATTAATTTGATTGTCCAGTATTTCCTTCATGAGATATTGCAACACTTAGAAAAAGTGTACAGCGCCAGTAGACAATGAATTTTCAGCACTAAAAAAACGAAACTTCATTAACAGCTAAACTAAACGTTTCCAATGTAAATTTCCACCTTTATATAGTGTAAAAAGACATCCTGAAGCCTGGGCAGTCATTAATTTGATTGTCCAATATTTCCCTTATGAGATAATGCCTCTCATAGCAAATGTGTACAGCGCGAGCTGAAAATGCATTTACAGCACTAAAAAACCAAACTTTTATAACAGCTAAACCAAACGTTTCCAATGTAAATTTCCACCTTTATATCGTGTAGAAAGGCATCCTGGAGCCTGGAAAGTCATTAATTTGATTGTCCAGTATTTCCTTCATGAGATATTGCAACACTTAGAAAAAGTGTACAGCGCCAGCAGACAATGAATTTTCAGCACTAAAAAAACCAAACTTTTATAACAGCTAAACCAAACGTTTCCAATGTAAATTTCCACCTTTATATAGTGTAAAAAGACATCCTGAAGCCTGGGCAGTCATTAATTTGATTGTCCAGTATTTCCCTTATGAGATAATGCCTCACATAGCAAATGTGTACAGCGCGAGCTGAAAATGCATTTACAGCACTAAAAAAACAAACTTTTATAACAGCTAAACCAAACGTTTCCAATGTAAATTTCCACCTTTATATAGTGTAGAAAGGCATCCTGAAGCCTGGAAAGTCATTAATTTGATTGTCCAGTATTTCCTACATGAGATATTGCAAAACTTAGAAAAAGTGTACAGCGCCAGCAGACAATGTTTTTTCAGCACTAAAAAAACGAAACTTCATTAACAGCTAAACCAAACGTTTCCAATGTAAATTTCCACATTTATAGAGTGTAAAAAGGCATCCTGAAGCCTGGGAAGTCATTAATTTGATTGTCCAGTATTTCCCTTATGAGATAATGCCTCACATAGCAAATGTGTACAGCGCGAGCTGAAAATGCATTTACAGCACTAAAAAACCAAACTTTTATAACAGCTAAACCAAACGTTTCCAATGTAAATTTCCACCTTTATATAGTGTAGAAAGGCATCCTGAAGCCTGGAAAGTCATTAATTTGATTGTCCAGTATTTCCTTCATGAGATATTGCAACACTTAGAAAAAGTGTACAGCGCCAGCAGACAATGAATTTTCAGCACTAAAAAAACGAAACTTCATTAACAGCTAAACCAAACGTTTCCAATGTAAATTTCCACATTTATAGAGTGTAAAAAGGCATCCTGAAGCCTGGGAAGTCATTAATTTGATTGTCCAGTATTTCCCTTATGAGATAATGCCTCACATAGCAAATGTGTACAGTGCGAGCTGAAAATGCATTTTCAGCACTAAAAAACCAAACTTTTATAACACCTAAACCAAACGTTTCCAATGTAAATTTCCACCTTTATATAGTGTAGAAAGGCATCCTGAAGCCTGGAAAGTCATTAATTTGATTGTCCAGTATTTCCTTCATGAGATATTGCAACACTTAGAAAAAGTGTACAGCGCCAGCAGACAATGAATTTTCAGCACTAAAAAAACGAAACTTCATTAACAGCTAAACCAAACGTTTCCAATGTAAATTTCCACATTTATAGAGTGTAAAAAGGCATCCTGAAGCCTGGGAAGTCATTAATTTGATTGTCCAGTATTTCCCTTATGAGATAATGCCTCACATAGCAAATGTGTACAGTGCGAGCTGAAAATGCATTTTCAGCACTAAAAAACCAAACTTTTATAACAGCTAAACCAAACGTTTCCAATGTAAATTTCCACCTTTATATAGTGTAAAAAGACATCCTGAAGCCTGGGCAGTCATTAATTTGATTGTCCAGTATTTCCCTTATGAGATAATGCCTCACATAGCAAATGTGTACAGCGCGAGCTGAAAATGCATTTACAGCACTAAAAAAACAAACTTTTATAACAGCTAAACTAAACGTTTCCAATGTAAATTTCCACCTTTATATAGTGTAAAAAGACATCCTGAAGCCTGGGCAGTCATTAATTTGATTGTCCAATATTTCCCTTATGAGATAATACCTCTCATAGCAAATGTGTACAGCGCGAGCTGAAAATGCATTTACAGCACTAAAAAACCAAACTTTTATAACAGCTAAACCAAACGTTTCCAATGTAAATTTCCACCTTTATATAGTGTAGAAAGGCATCCTGAAGCCTGGAAAGTCATTAATTTGATTGTCCAGTATTTCCTTCATGAGATATTGCAACACTTAGAAAAAGTGTACAGCGCCAGCAGACAATGAATTTTCAGCACTAAAAAAACGAAACTTCATTAACAGCTAAACCAAACGTTTCCAATGTAAATTTCCACATTTATAGAGTGTAAAAAGGCATCCTGAAGCCTGGGAAGTCATTAATTTGATTGTCCAGTATTTCCCTTATGAGATAATGCCTCACATAGCAAATGTGTACAGTGCGAGCTGAAAATGCATTTTCAGCACTAAAAAAACAAACTTTTATAACAGCTAAACTAAACGTTTCCAATGTAAATTTCCACCTTTATATAGTGTAAAAAGACATCCTGAAGCCTGGGCAGTCATTAATTTGATTGTCCAATATTTCCCTTATGAGATAATGCCTCTCATAGCAAATGTGTACAGCGCGAGCTGAAAATGCATTTACAGCACTAAAAAAACAAACTTTTATAACAGCTAAACTAAACGTTTCTAATGTAAATTTCCACCTTTATATAGTGTAAAAAGACATCCTGAAGCCTGGGCAGTCATTAATTTGATTGTCCAATATTTCCCTTATGAGATAATGCCTCTCATAGCAAATGTGTACAGCGCGAGCTGAAAATGCATTTACAGCACTAAAAAAACAAACTTTTATAACAGCTAAACCAAACGTTTCCAATGTAAATTTCCACCTTTATATAGTGTAGAAAGGCATCCTGAAGCCTGGAAAGTCATTAATTTGATTGTCCAGTATTTCCTTCATGAGATATTGCAACACTTAGAAAAGGTGTACAGCGCCAGCAGACAATGAATTTTCAGCACTAAAAAAACGAAACTTCATTAACAGCTAAACCAAATGTTTCCAATGTAAATTTCCACATTTATAGAGTGTAAAAATGCATCCTGAAGCCTGGGCAGTCATTAATTTGATTGTCCAATATTTCCCTTATGAGATAATGCCTCTCATAGCAAATGTGTACAGCGCGAGCTGAAAATGCATTTACAGCACTAAAAAAACAAACTTTTATAACAGCTAAACCAAACGTTTCCAATGTAAATTTCCACCTTTATATAGTGTAAAAAGACATCCTGAAGCCTGGGCAGTCATTAATTTGATTGTCCAGTATTTCCCTTATGAGATAATGCCTCACATAGCAAATGTGTACAGCGCGAGCTGAAAATGCATTTACAGCACTAAAAAAACAAACTTTTATAACAGCTAAACCAAACGTTTCCAATGTAAATTTCCACCTTTATATAGTGTAGAAAGGCATCCTGAAGCCTGGAAAGTCATTAATTTGATTGTCCAGTATTTCCTACATGAGATATTGCAAAACTTAGAAAAAGTGTACAGCGCCAGCAGACAATGTTTTTTCAGCACTAAAAAAACGAAACTTCATTAACAGCTAAACCAAACGTTTCCAATGTAAATTTCCACATTTATAGAGTGTAAAAAGGCATCCTGAAGCCTGGGAAGTCATTAATTTGATTGTCCAGTATTTCCCTTATGAGATAATGCCTCACATAGCAAATGTGTACAGCGCGAGCTGAAAATGCATTTACAGCACTAAAAAACCAAACTTTTATAACAGCTAAACCAAACGTTTCCAATGTAAATTTCCACCTTTATATAGTGTAGAAAGGCATCCTGAAGCCTGGAAAGTCATTAATTTGATTGTCCAGTATTTCCTTCATGAGATATTGCAACACTTAGAAAAAGTGTACAGCGCCAGCAGACAATGAATTTTCAGCACTAAAAAAACGAAACTTCATTAACAGCTAAACCAAACGTTTCCAATGTAAATTTCCACATTTATAGAGTGTAAAAAGGCATCCTGAAGCCTGGGAAGTCATTAATTTGATTGTCCAGTATTTCCCTTATGAGATAATGCCTCACATAGCAAATGTGTACAGTGCGAGCTGAAAATGCATTTTCAGCACTAAAAAACCAAACTTTTATAACACCTAAACCAAACGTTTCCAATGTAAATTTCCACCTTTATATAGTGTAGAAAGGCATCCTGAAGCCTGGAAAGTCATTAATTTGATTGTCCAGTATTTCCTTCATGAGATATTGCAACACTTAGAAAAAGTGTACAGCGCCAGCAGACAATGAATTTTCAGCACTAAAAAAACGAAACTTCATTAACAGCTAAACCAAACGTTTCCAATGTAAATTTCCACATTTATAGAGTGTAAAAAGGCATCCTGAAGCCTGGGAAGTCATTAATTTGATTGTCCAGTATTTCCCTTATGAGATAATGCCTCACATAGCAAATGTGTACAGTGCGAGCTGAAAATGCATTTTCAGCACTAAAAAACCAAACTTTTATAACAGCTAAACCAAACGTTTCCAATGTAAATTTCCACCTTTATATAGTGTAAAAAGACATCCTGAAGCCTGGGCAGTCATTAATTTGATTGTCCAGTATTTCCCTTATGAGATAATGCCTCACATAGCAAATGTGTACAGCGCGAGCTGAAAATGCATTTACAGCACTAAAAAAACAAACTTTTATAACAGCTAAACTAAACGTTTCCAATGTAAATTTCCACCTTTATATAGTGTAAAAAGACATCCTGAAGCCTGGGCAGTCATTAATTTGATTGTCCAATATTTCCCTTATGAGATAATACCTCTCATAGCAAATGTGTACAGCGCGAGCTGAAAATGCATTTACAGCACTAAAAAACCAAACTTTTATAACAGCTAAACCAAACGTTTCCAATGTAAATTTCCACCTTTATATAGTGTAGAAAGGCATCCTGAAGCCTGGAAAGTCATTAATTTGATTGTCCAGTATTTCCTTCATGAGATATTGCAACACTTAGAAAAAGTGTACAGCGCCAGCAGACAATGAATTTTCAGCACTAAAAAAACGAAACTTCATTAACAGCTAAACCAAACGTTTCCAATGTAAATTTCCACATTTATAGAGTGTAAAAAGGCATCCTGAAGCCTGGGAAGT
The DNA here is from genome assembly GCF_059441095.1 of Idiotropiscis lumnitzeri. Classification (NCBI taxonomy): domain Eukaryota; kingdom Metazoa; phylum Chordata; class Actinopteri; order Syngnathiformes; family Syngnathidae; genus Idiotropiscis; species Idiotropiscis lumnitzeri. The sequence continues at coordinate 68,311 of NW_028283813.1, forward strand.
CATTAATTTGATTGTCCAGTATTTCCCTTATGAGATAATGCCTCACATAGCAAATGTGTACAGTGCGAGCTGAAAATGCATTTTCAGCACTAAAAAAACAAACTTTTATAACAGCTAAACTAAACGTTTCCAATGTAAATTTCCACCTTTATATAGTGTAAAAAGACATCCTGAAGCCTGGGCAGTCATTAATTTGATTGTCCAATATTTCCCTTATGAGATAATGCCTCTCATAGCAAATGTGTACAGCGCGAGCTGAAAATGCATTTACAGCACTAAAAAAACAAACTTTTATAACAGCTAAACTAAACGTTTCTAATGTAAATTTCCACCTTTATATAGTGTAAAAAGACATCCTGAAGCCTGGGCAGTCATTAATTTGATTGTCCAATATTTCCCTTATGAGATAATGCCTCTCATAGCAAATGTGTACAGCGCGAGCTGAAAATGCATTTACAGCACTAAAAAAACAAACTTTTATAACAGCTAAACCAAACGTTTCCAATGTAAATTTCCACCTTTATATAGTGTAGAAAGGCATCCTGAAGCCTGGAAAGTCATTAATTTGATTGTCCAGTATTTCCTTCATGAGATATTGCAACACTTAGAAAAGGTGTACAGCGCCAGCAGACAATGAATTTTCAGCACTAAAAAAACGAAACTTCATTAACAGCTAAACCAAATGTTTCCAATGTAAATTTCCACATTTATAGAGTGTAAAAATGCATCCTGAAGCCTGGGCAGTCATTAATTTGATTGTCCAATATTTCCCTTATGAGATAATGCCTCTCATAGCAAATGTGTACAGCGCGAGCTGAAAATGCATTTACAGCACTAAAAAAACAAACTTTTATAACAGCTAAACCAAACGTTTCCAATGTAAATTTCCACCTTTATATAGTGTAAAAAGACATCCTGAAGCCTAGGCAGTCATTAATTTGATTGTCCAGTATTTCCCTTATGCGATAATGCCTCACATAGCAAATGTGTACAGCGCGAGCTGAAAATGCATTTACAGCACTAAAAACCCAAACTTTTATAACAGCTAAACCAAACGTTTCCAATGTAAATTTCCACCTTTATATAGTGTAGAAAGGCATCCTGAAGCCTGGAAAGTCATTGATTTGATTGTCCAGTATTTCCTTCATGAGATATTGCAACACTTAGAAAAAGTGTACAGCGCCAGCAGACAATGAATTTTCAGCACTAAAAAAACGAAACTTCATTAACAGCTAAACTAAACGTTTCCAATGTAAATTTCCACCTTTATATAGTGTAGAAAGGCATCCTGAAGCCTGGAAGGTCATTAATTTGATTGTCCAGTATTTCCTTCATGAGATATTGCAACACTTAGAAAAGGTGTACAGCGCCAGCAGACAATGAATTTTCAGCACTAAAAAATCGAAACTTCATTAACAGCTAAACCAAACGTTTCCAATGTAAATTTCCACATTTATAGAGTGTAAAAAGGCATCCTGAAGCCTGGGAAGTCATTAATTTGATTGTCCAGTATTTCCCTTATGAGATAATGCCTCACATAGCAAATGTGTACAGTTCGAGCTGAAAATGCATTTACAGCACTAAAAAACCAAACTTTTATAACAGCTAAACCAAACGTTTCCAATGTAAATTTCCACCTTTATATAGTGTAGAAAGGCATCCTGAAGCCTGGAAAGTCATTGATTTGATTGTCCAGTATTTCCTTCATGAGATATTGCAACACTTAGAAAAAGTGTACAGCGCCAGCAGACAATGAATTTTCAGCACTAAAAAAACGAAACTTCATTAACAGCTAAACTAAACGTTTCCAATGTAAATTTCCACCTTTATATAGAGTAAAAAGACATCCTGAAGCCTGGGCAGCCATTAATTTGATTGTCCAATATTTCCCTTATGAGATAATGCCTCTCATAGCAAATGTGTACAGCGCGAGCTGAAAATGCATTTACAGCACTAAAAAACCAAACTTTTATAACAGCTAAACCAAACGTTTCCAATGTAAATTTCCACATTTATAGAGTGTAAAAAGGCATCCTGAAGCCTGGGAAGTCATTAATTTGATTGTCCAGTATTTCCCTTATAAGATAATGCCTCACATAGCAAATGTGTACAGCGCGAGCTGAAAATGCATTTACAGCACTAAAAAACCAAACTTTTATAACAGCTAAACCAAACGTTTCCAATGTAAATTTCCACCTTTATATAGTGTAGAAAGGCATCCTGAAGCCTGGAAAGTGATTAATTTGATTGTCCAGTATTTCCTTCATGAGATATTGCAACACTTAGAAAAAGTGTACAGCGCCAGCAGACAATGAATTTTCAGCACTAAAAAACCGAAACTTCATTAACAGCTAAACTAAACGTTTCCAATGTAAATTTCCACCTTTATATAGTGTAAAAAGACATCCTGAAGCCTGGGCAGTCATTAATTTGATTGTCCAATATTTCCCTTATGAGATAATGCCTCTCATAGCAAATGTGTACAGCGCGAGCTGAAAATGCATTTACAGCACTAAAAAACCAAACTTTTATAACAGCTAAACCAAACGTTTCCAATGTAAATTTCCACCTTTATATAGTGTAGAAAGGCATCCTGAAGCCTGGAAAGTCATTAATTTGATTGTCCAGTATTTCCCTTATGAGATAATGCCTCACATAGCAAATGTGTACAGCGCGAGCTGAAAATGCATTTACAGCACTAAAAAAACAAACTTTTATAACAGCTAAACCAAACGTTTCCAATGTAAATTTCCACCTTTATATAGTGTAGAAAGGCATCCTGAAGCCTGGAAAGTCATTAATTTGATTGTCCAGTATTTCCTACATGAGATATTGCAAAACTTAGAAAAAGTGTACAGCGCCAGCAGACAATGAATTTTCAGCACTAAAAAAACGAAACTTCATTAACAGCTAAACCAAACGTTTCCAATGTAAATTTCCACATTTATAGAGTGTAAAAAGGCATCCTGAAGCCTGGGAAGTCATTAATTTGATTGTCCAGTATTTCCCTTATGAGATAATGCCTCACATAGCAAATGTGTACAGTGCGAGCTGAAAATGCATTTTCAGCACTAAAAAACCAAACTTATATAACACCTAAACCAAACGTTTCCAATGTAAATTTCCACCTTTATATAGTGTAAAAAGACATCCTGAAGCCTGGGCAGTCATTAATTTGATTGTCCAATATTTCCCTTATGAGATAATGCCTCTCATAGCAAATGTGTACAGCGCGAGCTGAAAATGCATTTACAGCACTAAAAAACCAAACTTTTATAACAGCTAAACCAAACGTTTCCAATGTAAATTTCCACCTTTATATAGTGTAAAAAGACATCCTGAAGCCTGGGCAGTCATTAATTTGATTGTCCAATATTTCCCTTATGAGATAATGCCTCTCATAGCAAATGTGTACAGCGCGAGCTGAAAATGCATTTTCAGCACTAAAAAACCAAACTTTTATAACAGCTAAACCAAACGTTTCAAATGTAAATTTCCACCTTTATATAGTGTAAAAGGACATCCTGAAGCCTGGGCAGTCATTAATTTGATTGTCCAATATTTCCCTTATGAGATAATGCCTCTCATAGCAAATGTGTACAGCGCGAGCTGAAAATGCATTTACAGCACTAAAAAACCAAACTTTTATAACAGCTAAACCAAACGTTTCCAATGTAAATTTCCACCTTTATATAGTGTAGAAAGGCATCCTGAAGCCTGGAAAGTCATTAATTTGATTGTCCAGTATTTCCTTCATGAGATATTGCAACATTTAGAAAAAGTGTACAGCGCCAGCAGACAATGAATTTTCAGCACTAAAAAAACGAAACTTCATTAACAGCTAAACTAAACGTTTCCAATGTAAATTTCCACCTTTATATAGTGTAAAAAGACATCCTGAAGCCCGGGCAGCCATTAATTTGATTGTCCAATATTTCCCTTATGAGATAATGCCTCTCATAGCAAATGTGTACAGCGCGAGCTGAAAATGCATTTACAGCACTAAAAAACCAAACTTTTATAACAGCTAAACCAAACGTTTCCAATGTAAATTTCCACCTTTATATAGTGTAAAAAGACATCCTGAAGCCTGCGCAGTCATTAATTTGATTGTCCAATATTTCCCTTATGAGATAATGCCTCTCATAGCAAATGTGTACAGCGCGAGCTGAAAATGCATTTACAGCACTAAAAAACCAAACTTTTATAACAGCTAAACCAAAGGTTTCCAATGTAAATTTCTACCTTTATATAGTGTAGAAAGGCATCCTGAAGCCTGGAAAGTCATTAATTTGATTGTCCAGTATTTCCTTCATGAGATATTGCAACACTTAGAAAAAGTGTACAGCGCCAGCAGACAATGAATTTTCAGCACTAAAAAAACGAAACTTCATTAACAGCTAAACTAAACGTTTCCAATGTAAATTTCCACCTTTATATAGTGTAAAAAGACATTCTGAAGCCTGGGCAGTCATTAATTTGATTGTCCAATATTTCCCTTATGAGATAATGCCTCTCATAGCAAATGTGTACAGCGCGAGCTGAAAATGCATTTACAGCACTAAAAAACCAAACTTTTATAACAGCTAAACCAAACGTTTCCAATGTAAATTTCCACCTTTATATAGTGTAGAAAGGCATCCTGAAGCCTGGAAAGTCATTAATTTGATTGTCCAGTATTTCCTTCATGAGATATTGCAACACTTAGAAAAAGTGTACAGCGCCAGCAGACAATGAATTTTCAGCACTAAAAAAACGAAACTTCATTAACAGCTAAACCAAACGTTTCCAATGTAAATTTCCACATTTATAGAGTGTAAAAAGGCATCCTGAAGCCTGGGAAGTCATTAATTTGATTGTCCAGTATTTCCCTTCTGAGATAATGCCTCACGTAGCAAATGTGTACAGTGCGAGCTGAAAATGCATTTTCAGCACTAAAAAAACAAACTTTTATAACAGCTAAACTAAACGTTTCCAATGTAAATTTCCACCTTTATATAGTGTAAAAAGACATCCTGAAGCCTGGGCAGTCATTAATTTGATTGTCCAATATTTCCCTTATGAGATAATGCCTCTCATAGCAAATGTGTACAGCGCGAGCTGAAAATGCATTTACAGCACTAAAAAAACAAACTTTTATAACAGCTAAACTAAACGTTTCCAATGTAAATTTCCACCTTTATATAGTGTAAAAAGACATCCTGAAGCCTGGGCAGTCATTAATTTGATTGTCCAATATTTCCCTTATGAGATAATGCCTCTCATAGCAAATGTGTACAGCGCGAGCTGAAAATGCATTTACAGCACTAAAAACCCAAACTTTTATAACAGCTAAACCAAACGTTTCCAATGTAAATTTCCACCTTTATATAGTGTAGAAAGGCATCCTGAAGCCTGGAAAGTCATTAATTTGATTGTCCAGTATTTCCTTCATGAGATATTGCAACACTTAGAAAAGGTGTCCAGCGCCAGCAGACAATGAATTTTCAGCACTAAAAAAACGAAACTTCATTAACAGCTAAACCAAACGTTTCCAATGTAAATTTCCACATTTATAGAGTGTAAAAATGCATCCTGAAGCCTGGGAAGTCATTAATTTGATTGTGCAGTATTTCCCTTATGAGATAATGCCTCACATAGCAAATGTGTACAGTGCGAGCTGAAAATGCATTTTCAGCACTAAAAAACCAAACTTTTATAACAGCTAAACCAAACGTTTCCAATGTAAATTTCCACCTTTATATAGTGTAAAAAGGCATCCTGAAGCCTGGAAAGTCATTAATTTGATTGTCCAGTATTTCCTTCATGAGATATTGCAACACTTAGAAAAAGTGTACAGCGCCAGTAGACAATGAATTTTCAGCACTAAAAAAACGAAACTTCATTAACAGCTAAACTAAACGTTTCCAATGTAAATTTCCACCTTTATATAGTGTAAAAAGACATCCTGAAGCCTGGGCAGTCATTAATTTGATTGTCCAATATTTCCCTTATGAGATAATGCCTCTCATAGCAAATGTGTACAGCGCGAGCTGAAAATGCATTTACAGCACTAAAAAACCAAACTTTTATAACAGCTAAACCAAACGTTTCCAATGTAAATTTCCACCTTTATATCGTGTAGAAAGGCATCCTGGAGCCTGGAAAGTCATTAATTTGATTGTCCAGTATTTCCTTCATGAGATATTGCAACACTTAGAAAAAGTGTACAGCGCCAGCAGACAATGAATTTTCAGCACTAAAAAAACCAAACTTTTATAACAGCTAAACCAAACGTTTCCAATGTAAATTTCCACCTTTATATAGTGTAAAAAGACATCCTGAAGCCTGGGCAGTCATTAATTTGATTGTCCAGTATTTCCCTTATGAGATAATGCCTCACATAGCAAATGTGTACAGCGCGAGCTGAAAATGCATTTACAGCACTAAAAAAACAAACTTTTATAACAGCTAAACCAAACGTTTCCAATGTAAATTTCCACCTTTATATAGTGTAGAAAGGCATCCTGAAGCCTGGAAAGTCATTAATTTGATTGTCCAGTATTTCCTACATGAGATATTGCAAAACTTAGAAAAAGTGTACAGCGCCAGCAGACAATGTTTTTTCAGCACTAAAAAAACGAAACTTCATTAACAGCTAAACCAAACGTTTCCAATGTAAATTTCCACATTTATAGAGTGTAAAAAGGCATCCTGAAGCCTGGGAAGTCATTAATTTGATTGTCCAGTATTTCCCTTATGAGATAATGCCTCACATAGCAAATGTGTACAGCGCGAGCTGAAAATGCATTTACAGCACTAAAAAACCAAACTTTTATAACAGCTAAACCAAACGTTTCCAATGTAAATTTCCACCTTTATATAGTGTAGAAAGGCATCCTGAAGCCTGGAAAGTCATTAATTTGATTGTCCAGTATTTCCTTCATGAGATATTGCAACACTTAGAAAAAGTGTACAGCGCCAGCAGACAATGAATTTTCAGCACTAAAAAAACGAAACTTCATTAACAGCTAAACCAAACGTTTCCAATGTAAATTTCCACATTTATAGAGTGTAAAAAGGCATCCTGAAGCCTGGGAAGTCATTAATTTGATTGTCCAGTATTTCCCTTATGAGATAATGCCTCACATAGCAAATGTGTACAGTGCGAGCTGAAAATGCATTTTCAGCACTAAAAAACCAAACTTTTATAACACCTAAACCAAACGTTTCCAATGTAAATTTCCACCTTTATATAGTGTAGAAAGGCATCCTGAAGCCTGGAAAGTCATTAATTTGATTGTCCAGTATTTCCTTCATGAGATATTGCAACACTTAGAAAAAGTGTACAGCGCCAGCAGACAATGAATTTTCAGCACTAAAAAAACGAAACTTCATTAACAGCTAAACCAAACGTTTCCAATGTAAATTTCCACATTTATAGAGTGTAAAAAGGCATCCTGAAGCCTGGGAAGTCATTAATTTGATTGTCCAGTATTTCCCTTATGAGATAATGCCTCACATAGCAAATGTGTACAGTGCGAGCTGAAAATGCATTTTCAGCACTAAAAAACCAAACTTTTATAACAGCTAAACCAAACGTTTCCAATGTAAATTTCCACCTTTATATAGTGTAAAAAGACATCCTGAAGCCTGGGCAGTCATTAATTTGATTGTCCAGTATTTCCCTTATGAGATAATGCCTCACATAGCAAATGTGTACAGCGCGAGCTGAAAATGCATTTACAGCACTAAAAAAACAAACTTTTATAACAGCTAAACTAAACGTTTCCAATGTAAATTTCCACCTTTATATAGTGTAAAAAGACATCCTGAAGCCTGGGCAGTCATTAATTTGATTGTCCAATATTTCCCTTATGAGATAATGCCTCTCATAGCAAATGTGTACAGCGCGAGCTGAAAATGCATTTACAGCACTAAAAAAACAAACTTTTATAACAGCTAAACTAAACGTTTCTAATGTAAATTTCCACCTTTATATAGTGTAAAAAGACATCCTGAAGCCTGGGCAGTCATTAATTTGATTGTCCAATATTTCCCTTATGAGATAATGCCTCTCATAGCAAATGTGTACAGCGCGAGCTGAAAATGCATTTACAGCACTAAAAAAACAAACTTTTATAACAGCTAAACCAAACGTTTCCAATGTAAATTTCCACCTTTATATAGTGTAGAAAGGCATCCTGAAGCCTGGAAAGTCATTAATTTGATTGTCCAGTATTTCCTTCATGAGATATTGCAACACTTAGAAAAGGTGTACAGCGCCAGCAGACAATGAATTTTCAGCACTAAAAAAACGAAACTTCATTAACAGCTAAACCAAATGTTTCCAATGTAAATTTCCACATTTATAGAGTGTAAAAATGCATCCTGAAGCCTGGGCAGTCATTAATTTGATTGTCCAATATTTCCCTTATGAGATAATGCCTCTCATAGCAAATGTGTACAGCGCGAGCTGAAAATGCATTTACAGCACTAAAAAAACAAACTTTTATAACAGCTAAACCAAACGTTTCCAATGTAAATTTCCACCTTTATATAGTGTAAAAAGACATCCTGAAGCCTAGGCAGTCATTAATTTGATTGTCCAGTATTTCCCTTATGCGATAATGCCTCACATAGCAAATGTGTACAGCGCGAGCTGAAAATGCATTTACAGCACTAAAAACCCAAACTTTTATAACAGCTAAACCAAACGTTTCCAATGTAAATTTCCACCTTTATATAGTGTAGAAAGGCATCCTGAAGCCTGGAAAGTCATTGATTTGATTGTCCAGTATTTCCTTCATGAGATATTGCAACACTTAGAAAAAGTGTACAGCGCCAGCAGACAATGAATTTTCAGCACTAAAAAAACGAAACTTCATTAACAGCTAAACTAAACGTTTCCAATGTAAATTTCCACCTTTATATAGTGTAGAAAGGCATCCTGAAGCCTGGGCAGTCATTAATTTGATTGTCCAATATTTCCCTTATGAGATAATGCCTCTCATAGCAAATGTGTACAGCGCGAGCTGAAAATGCATTTACAGCACTAAAAAACCAAACTTTTATAACAGCTAAACCAAACGTTTCCAATGTAAATTTCCACCTTTATATAGTGTAGAAAGGCATCCTGAAGCCTGGAAAGTCATTAATTTGATTGTCCAGTATTTCCCTTATGAGATAATGCCTCACATAGCAAATGTGTACAGCGCGAGCTGAAAATGCATTTACAGCACTAAAAAAACAAACTTTTATAACAGCTAAACCAAACGTTTCCAATGTAAATTTCCACCTTTATATAGTGTAGAAAGGCATCCTGAAGCCTGGAAAGTCATTAATTTGATTGTCCAGTATTTCCTACATGAGATATTGCAAAACTTAGAAAAAGTGTACAGCGCCAGCAGACAATGAATTTTCAGCACTAAAAAAACGAAACTTCATTAACAGCTAAACCAAACGTTTCCAATGTAAATTTCCACATTTATAGAGTGTAAAAAGGCATCCTGAAGCCTGGGAAGTCATTAATTTGATTGTCCAGTATTTCCCTTATGAGATAATGCCTCACATAGCAAATGTGTACAGTGCGAGCTGAAAATGCATTTTCAGCACTAAAAAACCAAACTTATATAACACCTAAACCAAACGTTTCCAATGTAAATTTCCACCTTTATATAGTGTAAAAAGACATCCTGAAGCCTGGGCAGTCATTAATTTGATTGTCCAATATTTCCCTTATGAGATAATGCCTCTCATAGCAAATGTGTACAGCGCGAGCTGAAAATGCATTTACAGCACTAAAAAACCAAACTTTTATAACAGCTAAACCAAACGTTTCCAATGTAAATTTCCACCTTTATATAGTGTAAAAAGACATCCTGAAGCCTGGGCAGTCATTAATTTGATTGTCCAATATTTCCCTTATGAGATAATGCCTCTCATAGCAAATGTGTACAGCGCGAGCTGAAAATGCATTTTCAGCACTAAAAAACCAAACTTTTATAACAGCTAAACCAAACGTTTCAAATGTAAATTTCCACCTTTATATAGTGTAAAAGGACATCCTGAAGCCTGGGCAGTCATTAATTTGATTGTCCAATATTTCCCTTATGAGATAATGCCTCTCATAGCAAATGTGTACAGCGCGAGCTGAAAATGCATTTACAGCACTAAAAAACCAAACTTTTATAACAGCTAAACCAAACGTTTCCAATGTAAATTTCCACCTTTATATAGTGTAGAAAGGCATCCTGAAGCCTGGAAAGTCATTAATTTGATTGTCCAGTATTTCCTTCATGAGATATTGCAACATTTAGAAAAAGTGTACAGCGCCAGCAGACAATGAATTTTCAGCACTAAAAAAACGAAACTTCATTAACAGCTAAACTAAACGTTTCCAATGTAAATTTCCACCTTTATATAGTGTAAAAAGACATCCTGAAGCCCGGGCAGCCATTAATTTGATTGTCCAATATTTCCCTTATGAGATAATGCCTCTCATAGCAAATGTGTACAGCGCGAGCTGAAAATGCATTTACAGCACTAAAAAACCAAACTTTTATAACAGCTAAACCAAACGTTTCCAATGTAAATTTCCACCTTTATATAGTGTAAAAAGACATCCTGAAGCCTGCGCAGTCATTAATTTGATTGTCCAATATTTCCCTTATGAGATAATGCCTCTCATAGCAAATGTGTACAGCGCGAGCTGAAAATGCATTTACAGCACTAAAAAACCAAACTTTTATAACAGCTAAACCAAAGGTTTCCAATGTAAATTTCTACCTTTATATAGTGTAGAAAGGCATCCTGAAGCCTGGAAAGTCATTAATTTGATTGTCCAGTATTTCCTTCATGAGATATTGCAACACTTAGAAAAAGTGTACAGCGCCAGCAGACAATGAATTTTCAGCACTAAAAAAACGAAACTTCATTAACAGCTAAACTAAACGTTTCCAATGTAAATTTCCACCTTTATATAGTGTAAAAAGACATTCTGAAGCCTGGGCAGTCATTAATTTGATTGTCCAATATTTCCCTTATGAGATAATGCCTCTCATAGCAAATGTGTACAGCGCGAGCTGAAAATGCATTTACAGCACTAAAAAACCAAACTTTTATAACAGCTAAACCAAACGTTTCCAATGTAAATTTCCACCTTTATATAGTGTAGAAAGGCATCCTGAAGCCTGGAAAGTCATTAATTTGATTGTCCAGTATTTCCTTCATGAGATATTGCAACACTTAGAAAAAGTGTACAGCGCCAGCAGACAATGAATTTTCAGCACTAAAAAAACGAAACTTCATTAACAGCTAAACCAAACGTTTCCAATGTAAATTTCCACATTTATAGAGTGTAAAAAGGCATCCTGAAGCCTGGGAAGTCATTAATTTGATTGTCCAGTATTTCCCTTCTGAGATAATGCCTCACGTAGCAAATGTGTACAGTGCGAGCTGAAAATGCATTTTCAGCACTAAAAAAACAAACTTTTATAACAGCTAAACTAAACGTTTCCAATGTAAATTTCCACCTTTATATAGTGTAAAAAGACATCCTGAAGCCTGGGCAGTCATTAATTTGATTGTCCAATATTTCCCTTATGAGATAATGCCTCTCATAGCAAATGTGTACAGCGCGAGCTGAAAATGCATTTACAGCACTAAAAAAACAAACTTTTATAACAGCTAAACTAAACGTTTCCAATGTAAATTTCCACCTTTATATAGTGTAAAAAGACATCCTGAAGCCTGGGCAGTCATTAATTTGATTGTCCAATATTTCCCTTATGAGATAATGCCTCTCATAGCAAATGTGTACAGCGCGAGCTGAAAATGCATTTACAGCACTAAAAACCCAAACTTTTATAACAGCTAAACCAAACGTTTCCAATGTAAATTTCCACCTTTATATAGTGTAGAAAGGCATCCTGAAGCCTGGAAAGTCATTAATTTGATTGTCCAGTATTTCCTTCATGAGATATTGCAACACTTAGAAAAGGTGTCCAGCGCCAGCAGACAATGAATTTTCAGCACTAAAAAAACGAAACTTCATTAACAGCTAAACCAAACGTTTCCAATGTAAATTTCCACATTTATAGAGTGTAAAAATGCATCCTGAAGCCTGGGAAGTCATTAATTTGATTGTGCAGTATTTCCCTTATGAGATAATGCCTCACATAGCAAATGTGTACAGTGCGAGCTGAAAATGCATTTTCAGCACTAAAAAACCAAACTTTTATAACAGCTAAACCAAACGTTTCCAATGTAAATTTCCACCTTTATATAGTGTAAAAAGGCATCCTGAAGCCTGGAAAGTCATTAATTTGATTGTCCAGTATTTCCTTCATGAGATATTGCAACACTTAGAAAAAGTGTACAGCGCCAGTAGACAATGAATTTTCAGCACTAAAAAAACGAAACTTCATTAACAGCTAAACTAAACGTTTCCAATGTAAATTTCCACCTTTATATAGTGTAAAAAGACATCCTGAAGCCTGGGCAGTCATTAATTTGATTGTCCAATATTTCCCTTATGAGATAATGCCTCTCATAGCAAATGTGTACAGCGCGAGCTGAAAATGCATTTACAGCACTAAAAAACCAAACTTTTATAACAGCTAAACCAAACGTTTCCAATGTAAATTTCCACCTTTATATCGTGTAGAAAGGCATCCTGGAGCCTGGAAAGTCATTAATTTGATTGTCCAGTATTTCCTTCATGAGATATTGCAACACTTAGAAAAAGTGTACAGCGCCAGCAGACAATGAATTTTCAGCACTAAAAAAACGAAACTTCATTAACAGCTAAACCAAACGTTTCCAATATAAATTTCCACATTTATAGAGTGTAAAAAGGCATCCTGAAGCCTGGGAAGTCATTAATTTGATTGTCCAGTATTTCCCTTATGAGATAATGCCTCACATAGCAAATGTGTACAGTGCGAGCTGAAAATGCATTTTCAGCACTAAAAAAACAAACTTTTATAACAGCTAAACTAAACGTTTCCAATGTAAATTTCCACCTTTATATAGTGTAAAAAGACATCCTGAAGCCTGGGCAGTCATTAATTTGATTGTCCAATATTTCCCTTATGAGATAATGCCTCTCATAGCAAATGTGTACAGCGCGAGCTGAAAATGCATTTACAGCACTAAAAAAACAAACTTTTATAACAGCTAAACTAAACGTTTCTAATGTAAATTTCCACCTTTATATAGTGTAAAAAGACATCCTGAAGCCTGGGCAGTCATTAATTTGATTGTCCAATATTTCCCTTATGAGATAATGCCTCTCATAGCAAATGTGTACAGCGCGAGCTGAAAATGCATTTACAGCACTAAAAAAACAAACTTTTATAACAGCTAAACCAAACGTTTCCAATGTAAATTTCCACCTTTATATAGTGTAGAAAGGCATCCTGAAGCCTGGAAAGTCATTAATTTGATTGTCCAGTATTTCCTTCATGAGATATTGCAACACTTAGAAAAGGTGTACAGCGCCAGCAGACAATGAATTTTCAGCACTAAAAAAACGAAACTTCATTAACAGCTAAACCAAATGTTTCCAATGTAAATTTCCACATTTATAGAGTGTAAAAATGCATCCTGAAGCCTGGGCAGTCATTAATTTGATTGTCCAATATTTCCCTTATGAGATAATGCCTCTCATAGCAAATGTGTACAGCGCGAGCTGAAAATGCATTTACAGCACTAAAAAACCAAACTTTTATAACAGCTAAACCAAACGTTTCCAATGTAAATTTCCACCTTTATATAGTGTAGAAAGGCATCCTGAAGCCTGGAAAGTCATTAATTTGATTGTCCAGTATTTCCCTTATGAGATAATGCCTCACATAGCAAATGTGTACAGCGCGAGCTGAAAATGCATTTACAGCACTAAAAAAACAAACTTTTATAACAGCTAAACTAAACGTTTCCAATGTAAATTTCCACCTTTATATAGTGTAAAAAGACATCCTGAAGCCTGGGCAGTCATTAATTTGATTGTCCAATATTTCCCTTATGAGATAATACCTCTCATAGCAAATGTGTACAGCGCGAGCTGAAAATGCATTTACAGCACTAAAAAACCAAACTTTTATAACAGCTAAACCAAACGTTTCCAATGTAAATTTCCACCTTTATATAGTGTAGAAAGGCATCCTGAAGCCTGGAAAGTCATTAATTTGATTGTCCAGTATTTCCTTCATGAGATATTGCAACACTTAGAAAAAGTGTACAGCGCCAGCAGACAATGAATTTTCAGCACTAAAAAAACGAAACTTCATTAACAGCTAAACCAAACGTTTCCAATGTAAATTTCCACATTTATAGAGTGTAAAAAGGCATCCTGAAGCCTGGGAAGTCATTAATTTGATTGTCCAGTATTTCCCTTATGAGATAATGCCTCACATAGCAAATGTGTACAGTGCGAGCTGAAAATGCATTTTCAGCACTAAAAAAACAAACTTTTATAACAGCTAAACTAAACGTTTCCAATGTAAATTTCCACCTTTATATAGTGTAAAAAGACATCCTGAAGCCTGGGCAGTCATTAATTTGATTGTCCAATATTTCCCTTATGAGATAATGCCTCTCATAGCAAATGTGTACAGCGCGAGCTGAAAATGCATTTACAGCACTAAAAAAACAAACTTTTATAACAGCTAAACTAAACGTTTCTAATGTAAATTTCCACCTTTATATAGTGTAAAAAGACATCCTGAAGCCTGGGCAGTCATTAATTTGATTGTCCAATATTTCCCTTATGAGATAATGCCTCTCATAGCAAATGTGTACAGCGCGAGCTGAAAATGCATTTACAGCACTAAAAAAACAAACTTTTATAACAGCTAAACCAAACGTTTCCAATGTAAATTTCCACCTTTATATAGTGTAGAAAGGCATCCTGAAGCCTGGAAAGTCATTAATTTGATTGTCCAGTATTTCCTTCATGAGATATTGCAACACTTAGAAAAGGTGTACAGCGCCAGCAGACAATGAATTTTCAGCACTAAAAAAACGAAACTTCATTAACAGCTAAACCAAATGTTTCCAATGTAAATTTCCACATTTATAGAGTGTAAAAATGCATCCTGAAGCCTGGGCAGTCATTAATTTGATTGTCCAATATTTCCCTTATGAGATAATGCCTCTCATAGCAAATGTGTACAGCGCGAGCTGAAAATGCATTTACAGCACTAAAAAAACAAACTTTTATAACAGCTAAACCAAACGTTTCCAATGTAAATTTCCACCTTTATATAGTGTAAAAAGACATCCTGAAGCCTAGGCAGTCATTAATTTGATTGTCC
Organism: Idiotropiscis lumnitzeri; assembly: GCF_059441095.1. Lineage (NCBI taxonomy): Eukaryota > Metazoa > Chordata > Actinopteri > Syngnathiformes > Syngnathidae > Idiotropiscis > Idiotropiscis lumnitzeri. Next base: position 83,607 of record NW_028283813.1, read on the forward strand.
AGTATTTCCCTTATGCGATAATGCCTCACATAGCAAATGTGTACAGCGCGAGCTGAAAATGCATTTACAGCACTAAAAACCCAAACTTTTATAACAGCTAAACCAAACGTTTCCAATGTAAATTTCCACCTTTATATAGTGTAGAAAGGCATCCTGAAGCCTGGAAAGTCATTGATTTGATTGTCCAGTATTTCCTTCATGAGATATTGCAACACTTAGAAAAAGTGTACAGCGCCAGCAGACAATGAATTTTCAGCACTAAAAAAACGAAACTTCATTAACAGCTAAACTAAACGTTTCCAATGTAAATTTCCACCTTTATATAGTGTAGAAAGGCATCCTGAAGCCTGGAAGGTCATTAATTTGATTGTCCAGTATTTCCTTCATGAGATATTGCAACACTTAGAAAAGGTGTACAGCGCCAGCAGACAATGAATTTTCAGCACTAAAAAATCGAAACTTCATTAACAGCTAAACCAAACGTTTCCAATGTAAATTTCCACATTTATAGAGTGTAAAAAGGCATCCTGAAGCCTGGGAAGTCATTAATTTGATTGTCCAGTATTTCCCTTATGAGATAATGCCTCACATAGCAAATGTGTACAGTTCGAGCTGAAAATGCATTTACAGCACTAAAAAACCAAACTTTTATAACAGCTAAACCAAACGTTTCCAATGTAAATTTCCACCTTTATATAGTGTAGAAAGGCATCCTGAAGCCTGGAAAGTCATTGATTTGATTGTCCAGTATTTCCTTCATGAGATATTGCAACACTTAGAAAAAGTGTACAGCGCCAGCAGACAATGAATTTTCAGCACTAAAAAAACGAAACTTCATTAACAGCTAAACTAAACGTTTCCAATGTAAATTTCCACCTTTATATAGAGTAAAAAGACATCCTGAAGCCTGGGCAGCCATTAATTTGATTGTCCAATATTTCCCTTATGAGATAATGCCTCTCATAGCAAATGTGTACAGCGCGAGCTGAAAATGCATTTACAGCACTAAAAAACCAAACTTTTATAACAGCTAAACCAAACGTTTCCAATGTAAATTTCCACATTTATAGAGTGTAAAAAGGCATCCTGAAGCCTGGGAAGTCATTAATTTGATTGTCCAGTATTTCCCTTATAAGATAATGCCTCACATAGCAAATGTGTACAGCGCGAGCTGAAAATGCATTTACAGCACTAAAAAACCAAACTTTTATAACAGCTAAACCAAACGTTTCCAATGTAAATTTCCACCTTTATATAGTGTAGAAAGGCATCCTGAAGCCTGGAAAGTGATTAATTTGATTGTCCAGTATTTCCTTCATGAGATATTGCAACACTTAGAAAAAGTGTACAGCGCCAGCAGACAATGAATTTTCAGCACTAAAAAACCGAAACTTCATTAACAGCTAAACTAAACGTTTCCAATGTAAATTTCCACCTTTATATAGTGTAAAAAGACATCCTGAAGCCTGGGCAGTCATTAATTTGATTGTCCAATATTTCCCTTATGAGATAATGCCTCTCATAGCAAATGTGTACAGCGCGAGCTGAAAATGCATTTACAGCACTAAAAAACCAAACTTTTATAACAGCTAAACCAAACGTTTCCAATGTAAATTTCCACCTTTATATAGTGTAGAAAGGCATCCTGAAGCCTGGAAAGTCATTAATTTGATTGTCCAGTATTTCCCTTATGAGATAATGCCTCACATAGCAAATGTGTACAGCGCGAGCTGAAAATGCATTTACAGCACTAAAAAAACAAACTTTTATAACAGCTAAACCAAACGTTTCCAATGTAAATTTCCACCTTTATATAGTGTAGAAAGGCATCCTGAAGCCTGGAAAGTCATTAATTTGATTGTCCAGTATTTCCTACATGAGATATTGCAAAACTTAGAAAAAGTGTACAGCGCCAGCAGACAATGAATTTTCAGCACTAAAAAAACGAAACTTCATTAACAGCTAAACCAAACGTTTCCAATGTAAATTTCCACATTTATAGAGTGTAAAAAGGCATCCTGAAGCCTGGGAAGTCATTAATTTGATTGTCCAGTATTTCCCTTATGAGATAATGCCTCACATAGCAAATGTGTACAGTGCGAGCTGAAAATGCATTTTCAGCACTAAAAAACCAAACTTATATAACACCTAAACCAAACGTTTCCAATGTAAATTTCCACCTTTATATAGTGTAAAAAGACATCCTGAAGCCTGGGCAGTCATTAATTTGATTGTCCAATATTTCCCTTATGAGATAATGCCTCTCATAGCAAATGTGTACAGCGCGAGCTGAAAATGCATTTACAGCACTAAAAAACCAAACTTTTATAACAGCTAAACCAAACGTTTCCAATGTAAATTTCCACCTTTATATAGTGTAAAAAGACATCCTGAAGCCTGGGCAGTCATTAATTTGATTGTCCAATATTTCCCTTATGAGATAATGCCTCTCATAGCAAATGTGTACAGCGCGAGCTGAAAATGCATTTTCAGCACTAAAAAACCAAACTTTTATAACAGCTAAACCAAACGTTTCAAATGTAAATTTCCACCTTTATATAGTGTAAAAGGACATCCTGAAGCCTGGGCAGTCATTAATTTGATTGTCCAATATTTCCCTTATGAGATAATGCCTCTCATAGCAAATGTGTACAGCGCGAGCTGAAAATGCATTTACAGCACTAAAAAACCAAACTTTTATAACAGCTAAACCAAACGTTTCCAATGTAAATTTCCACCTTTATATAGTGTAGAAAGGCATCCTGAAGCCTGGAAAGTCATTAATTTGATTGTCCAGTATTTCCTTCATGAGATATTGCAACATTTAGAAAAAGTGTACAGCGCCAGCAGACAATGAATTTTCAGCACTAAAAAAACGAAACTTCATTAACAGCTAAACTAAACGTTTCCAATGTAAATTTCCACCTTTATATAGTGTAAAAAGACATCCTGAAGCCCGGGCAGCCATTAATTTGATTGTCCAATATTTCCCTTATGAGATAATGCCTCTCATAGCAAATGTGTACAGCGCGAGCTGAAAATGCATTTACAGCACTAAAAAACCAAACTTTTATAACAGCTAAACCAAACGTTTCCAATGTAAATTTCCACCTTTATATAGTGTAAAAAGACATCCTGAAGCCTGCGCAGTCATTAATTTGATTGTCCAATATTTCCCTTATGAGATAATGCCTCTCATAGCAAATGTGTACAGCGCGAGCTGAAAATGCATTTACAGCACTAAAAAACCAAACTTTTATAACAGCTAAACCAAAGGTTTCCAATGTAAATTTCTACCTTTATATAGTGTAGAAAGGCATCCTGAAGCCTGGAAAGTCATTAATTTGATTGTCCAGTATTTCCTTCATGAGATATTGCAACACTTAGAAAAAGTGTACAGCGCCAGCAGACAATGAATTTTCAGCACTAAAAAAACGAAACTTCATTAACAGCTAAACTAAACGTTTCCAATGTAAATTTCCACCTTTATATAGTGTAAAAAGACATTCTGAAGCCTGGGCAGTCATTAATTTGATTGTCCAATATTTCCCTTATGAGATAATGCCTCTCATAGCAAATGTGTACAGCGCGAGCTGAAAATGCATTTACAGCACTAAAAAACCAAACTTTTATAACAGCTAAACCAAACGTTTCCAATGTAAATTTCCACCTTTATATAGTGTAGAAAGGCATCCTGAAGCCTGGAAAGTCATTAATTTGATTGTCCAGTATTTCCTTCATGAGATATTGCAACACTTAGAAAAAGTGTACAGCGCCAGCAGACAATGAATTTTCAGCACTAAAAAAACGAAACTTCATTAACAGCTAAACCAAACGTTTCCAATGTAAATTTCCACATTTATAGAGTGTAAAAAGGCATCCTGAAGCCTGGGAAGTCATTAATTTGATTGTCCAGTATTTCCCTTCTGAGATAATGCCTCACGTAGCAAATGTGTACAGTGCGAGCTGAAAATGCATTTTCAGCACTAAAAAAACAAACTTTTATAACAGCTAAACTAAACGTTTCCAATGTAAATTTCCACCTTTATATAGTGTAAAAAGACATCCTGAAGCCTGGGCAGTCATTAATTTGATTGTCCAATATTTCCCTTATGAGATAATGCCTCTCATAGCAAATGTGTACAGCGCGAGCTGAAAATGCATTTACAGCACTAAAAAAACAAACTTTTATAACAGCTAAACTAAACGTTTCCAATGTAAATTTCCACCTTTATATAGTGTAAAAAGACATCCTGAAGCCTGGGCAGTCATTAATTTGATTGTCCAATATTTCCCTTATGAGATAATGCCTCTCATAGCAAATGTGTACAGCGCGAGCTGAAAATGCATTTACAGCACTAAAAACCCAAACTTTTATAACAGCTAAACCAAACGTTTCCAATGTAAATTTCCACCTTTATATAGTGTAGAAAGGCATCCTGAAGCCTGGAAAGTCATTAATTTGATTGTCCAGTATTTCCTTCATGAGATATTGCAACACTTAGAAAAGGTGTCCAGCGCCAGCAGACAATGAATTTTCAGCACTAAAAAAACGAAACTTCATTAACAGCTAAACCAAACGTTTCCAATGTAAATTTCCACATTTATAGAGTGTAAAAATGCATCCTGAAGCCTGGGAAGTCATTAATTTGATTGTGCAGTATTTCCCTTATGAGATAATGCCTCACATAGCAAATGTGTACAGTGCGAGCTGAAAATGCATTTTCAGCACTAAAAAACCAAACTTTTATAACAGCTAAACCAAACGTTTCCAATGTAAATTTCCACCTTTATATAGTGTAAAAAGGCATCCTGAAGCCTGGAAAGTCATTAATTTGATTGTCCAGTATTTCCTTCATGAGATATTGCAACACTTAGAAAAAGTGTACAGCGCCAGTAGACAATGAATTTTCAGCACTAAAAAAACGAAACTTCATTAACAGCTAAACTAAACGTTTCCAATGTAAATTTCCACCTTTATATAGTGTAAAAAGACATCCTGAAGCCTGGGCAGTCATTAATTTGATTGTCCAATATTTCCCTTATGAGATAATGCCTCTCATAGCAAATGTGTACAGCGCGAGCTGAAAATGCATTTACAGCACTAAAAAACCAAACTTTTATAACAGCTAAACCAAACGTTTCCAATGTAAATTTCCACCTTTATATCGTGTAGAAAGGCATCCTGGAGCCTGGAAAGTCATTAATTTGATTGTCCAGTATTTCCTTCATGAGATATTGCAACACTTAGAAAAAGTGTACAGCGCCAGCAGACAATGAATTTTCAGCACTAAAAAAACCAAACTTTTATAACAGCTAAACCAAACGTTTCCAATGTAAATTTCCACCTTTATATAGTGTAAAAAGACATCCTGAAGCCTGGGCAGTCATTAATTTGATTGTCCAGTATTTCCCTTATGAGATAATGCCTCACATAGCAAATGTGTACAGCGCGAGCTGAAAATGCATTTACAGCACTAAAAAAACAAACTTTTATAACAGCTAAACCAAACGTTTCCAATGTAAATTTCCACCTTTATATAGTGTAGAAAGGCATCCTGAAGCCTGGAAAGTCATTAATTTGATTGTCCAGTATTTCCTACATGAGATATTGCAAAACTTAGAAAAAGTGTACAGCGCCAGCAGACAATGTTTTTTCAGCACTAAAAAAACGAAACTTCATTAACAGCTAAACCAAACGTTTCCAATGTAAATTTCCACATTTATAGAGTGTAAAAAGGCATCCTGAAGCCTGGGAAGTCATTAATTTGATTGTCCAGTATTTCCCTTATGAGATAATGCCTCACATAGCAAATGTGTACAGCGCGAGCTGAAAATGCATTTACAGCACTAAAAAACCAAACTTTTATAACAGCTAAACCAAACGTTTCCAATGTAAATTTCCACCTTTATATAGTGTAGAAAGGCATCCTGAAGCCTGGAAAGTCATTAATTTGATTGTCCAGTATTTCCTTCATGAGATATTGCAACACTTAGAAAAAGTGTACAGCGCCAGCAGACAATGAATTTTCAGCACTAAAAAAACGAAACTTCATTAACAGCTAAACCAAACGTTTCCAATGTAAATTTCCACATTTATAGAGTGTAAAAAGGCATCCTGAAGCCTGGGAAGTCATTAATTTGATTGTCCAGTATTTCCCTTATGAGATAATGCCTCACATAGCAAATGTGTACAGTGCGAGCTGAAAATGCATTTTCAGCACTAAAAAACCAAACTTTTATAACACCTAAACCAAACGTTTCCAATGTAAATTTCCACCTTTATATAGTGTAGAAAGGCATCCTGAAGCCTGGAAAGTCATTAATTTGATTGTCCAGTATTTCCTTCATGAGATATTGCAACACTTAGAAAAAGTGTACAGCGCCAGCAGACAATGAATTTTCAGCACTAAAAAAACGAAACTTCATTAACAGCTAAACCAAACGTTTCCAATGTAAATTTCCACATTTATAGAGTGTAAAAAGGCATCCTGAAGCCTGGGAAGTCATTAATTTGATTGTCCAGTATTTCCCTTATGAGATAATGCCTCACATAGCAAATGTGTACAGTGCGAGCTGAAAATGCATTTTCAGCACTAAAAAACCAAACTTTTATAACAGCTAAACCAAACGTTTCCAATGTAAATTTCCACCTTTATATAGTGTAAAAAGACATCCTGAAGCCTGGGCAGTCATTAATTTGATTGTCCAGTATTTCCCTTATGAGATAATGCCTCACATAGCAAATGTGTACAGCGCGAGCTGAAAATGCATTTACAGCACTAAAAAAACAAACTTTTATAACAGCTAAACTAAACGTTTCCAATGTAAATTTCCACCTTTATATAGTGTAAAAAGACATCCTGAAGCCTGGGCAGTCATTAATTTGATTGTCCAATATTTCCCTTATGAGATAATACCTCTCATAGCAAATGTGTACAGCGCGAGCTGAAAATGCATTTACAGCACTAAAAAACCAAACTTTTATAACAGCTAAACCAAACGTTTCCAATGTAAATTTCCACCTTTATATAGTGTAGAAAGGCATCCTGAAGCCTGGAAAGTCATTAATTTGATTGTCCAGTATTTCCTTCATGAGATATTGCAACACTTAGAAAAAGTGTACAGCGCCAGCAGACAATGAATTTTCAGCACTAAAAAAACGAAACTTCATTAACAGCTAAACCAAACGTTTCCAATATAAATTTCCACATTTATAGAGTGTAAAAAGGCATCCTGAAGCCTGGGAAGTCATTAATTTGATTGTCCAGTATTTCCCTTATGAGATAATGCCTCACATAGCAAATGTGTACAGTGCGAGCTGAAAATGCATTTTCAGCACTAAAAAAACAAACTTTTATAACAGCTAAACTAAACGTTTCCAATGTAAATTTCCACCTTTATATAGTGTAAAAAGACATCCTGAAGCCTGGGCAGTCATTAATTTGATTGTCCAATATTTCCCTTATGAGATAATGCCTCTCATAGCAAATGTGTACAGCGCGAGCTGAAAATGCATTTACAGCACTAAAAAAACAAACTTTTATAACAGCTAAACTAAACGTTTCTAATGTAAATTTCCACCTTTATATAGTGTAAAAAGACATCCTGAAGCCTGGGCAGTCATTAATTTGATTGTCCAATATTTCCCTTATGAGATAATGCCTCTCATAGCAAATGTGTACAGCGCGAGCTGAAAATGCATTTACAGCACTAAAAAAACAAACTTTTATAACAGCTAAACCAAACGTTTCCAATGTAAATTTCCACCTTTATATAGTGTAGAAAGGCATCCTGAAGCCTGGAAAGTCATTAATTTGATTGTCCAGTATTTCCTTCATGAGATATTGCAACACTTAGAAAAGGTGTACAGCGCCAGCAGACAATGAATTTTCAGCACTAAAAAAACGAAACTTCATTAACAGCTAAACCAAATGTTTCCAATGTAAATTTCCACATTTATAGAGTGTAAAAATGCATCCTGAAGCCTGGGCAGTCATTAATTTGATTGTCCAATATTTCCCTTATGAGATAATGCCTCTCATAGCAAATGTGTACAGCGCGAGCTGAAAATGCATTTACAGCACTAAAAAACCAAACTTTTATAACAGCTAAACCAAACGTTTCCAATGTAAATTTCCACCTTTATATAGTGTAGAAAGGCATCCTGAAGCCTGGAAAGTCATTAATTTGATTGTCCAGTATTTCCTTCATGAGATATTGCAACACTTAGAAAAAGTGTACAGCGCCAGCAGACAATGAATTTTCAGCACTAAAAAAACGAAACTTCATTAACAGCTAAACCAAACGTTTCCAATGTAAATTTCCACATTTATAGAGTGTAAAAAGGCATCCTGAAGCCTGGGAAGTCATTAATTTGATTGTCCAGTATTTCCCTTATGAGATAATGCCTCACATAGCAAATGTGTACAGTGCGAGCTGAAAATGCATTTTCAGCACTAAAAAAACAAACTTTTATAACAGCTAAACCAAACGTTTCCAATGTAAATTTCCACCTTTATATAGTGTAAAAAGACATCCTGAAGCCTGGGCAGTCATTAATTTGATTGTCCAGTATTTCCCTTATGCGATACTGCCTCACATAGCAAATGTGTACAGCGCGAGCTGAAAATGCATTTACAGCACTAAAAACCCAAACTTTTATAACAGCTAAACCAAACGTTTCCAATGTAAATTTCCACCTTTATATAGTGTAGAAAGGCATCCTGAAGCCTGGAAAGTCATTAATTTGATTGTCCAGTATTTCCTTCATGAGATATTGCAACACTTAGAAAAGGTGTACAGCGCCAGCAGACAATGAATTTTCAGCACTAAAAAAACGAAACTTCATTAACAGCTAAACCAAACGTTTCCAATGTAAATTTCCACATTTATAGAGTGTAAAAAGGCATCCTGAAGCCTGGGAAGTCATTAATTTGATTGTCCAGTATTTCCCTTATGAGATAATGCCTCACATAGCAAATGTGTACAGTTCGAGCTGAAAATGCATTTACAGCACTAAAAAACCAAACTTTTATAACAGCTAAACCAAACGTTTCCAATGTAAATTTCCACCTTTATATAGTGTAGAAAGGCATCCTGAAGCCTGGAAAGTCATTGATTTGATTGTCCAGTATTTCCTTCATGAGATATTGCAACACTTAGAAAAAGTGTACAGCGCCAGCAGACAATGAATTTTCAGCACTAAAAAAACGAAACTTCATTAACAGCTAAACTAAACGTTTCCAATGTAAATTTCCACCTTTATATAGAGTAAAAAGACATCCTGAAGCCTGGGCAGCCATTAATTTGATTGTCCAATATTTCCCTTATGAGATAATGCCTCTCATAGCAAATGTGTACAGCGCGAGCTGAAAATGCATTTACAGCACTAAAAAACCAAACTTTTATAACAGCTAAACCAAACGTTTCCAATGTAAATTTCCACATTTATAGAGTGTAAAAAGGCATCCTGAAGCCTGGGAAGTCATTAATTTGATTGTCCAGTATTTCCCTTATAAGATAATGCCTCACATAGCAAATGTGTACAGCGCGAGCTGAAAATGCATTTACAGCACTAAAAAACCAAACTTTTATAACAGCTAAACCAAACGTTTCCAATGTAAATTTCCACCTTTATATAGTGTAGAAAGGCATCCTGAAGCCTGGAAAGTGATTAATTTGATTGTCCAGTATTTCCTTCATGAGATATTGCAACACTTAGAAAAAGTGTACAGCGCCAGCAGACAATGAATTTTCAGCACTAAAAAACCGAAACTTCATTAACAGCTAAACTAAACGTTTCCAATGTAAATTTCCACCTTTATATAGTGTAAAAAGACATCCTGAAGCCTGGGCAGTCATTAATTTGATTGTCCAATATTTCCCTTATGAGATAATGCCTCTCATAGCAAATGTGTACAGCGCGAGCTGAAAATGCATTTACAGCACTAAAAAACCAAACTTTTATAACAGCTAAACCAAACGTTTCCAATGTAAATTTCCACCTTTATATAGTGTAGAAAGGCATCCTGAAGCCTGGAAAGTCATTAATTTGATTGTCCAGTATTTCCTTCATGAGATATTGCAACACTTAGAAAAAGTGTACAGCGCCAGCAGACAATGAATTTCCAGCACTAAAAAAACGAAACTTCATTAACAGCTAAACTAAACGTTTCCAATGTAAATTTCCACCTTTATATAGTGTAAAAAGACATCCTGAAGCCTGGGCAGTCATTAATTTGATTGTCCAATATTTCCCTTATGAGATAATGCCTCTCATAGCAAATGTGTACAGCGCGAGCTGAAAATGCATTTACAGCACTAAAAAACCAAACTTTTATAACAGCTAAACCAAACGTTTCCAATGTAAATTTCCACCTTTATATAGTGTAGAAAGGCATCCTGAAGCCTGGAAAGTCATTAATTTGATTGTCCAGTATTTCCTTCATGAGATATTGCAACACTTAGAAAAAGTGTACAGCGCCAGCAGACAATGAATTTTCAGCACTAAAAAAACGAAACTTCATTAACAGCTAAACCAAACGTTTCCAATGTAAATTTCCACATTTATAGAGTGTAAAAAGGCATCCTGAAGCCTGGGAAGTCATTAATTTGATTGTCCGGTATTTCCCTTATGAGATAATGCCTCACATAGCAAATGTGTACAGTGCGAGCTGAAAATGCATTTTCAGCACTAAAAAACCAAACTTTTATAACAGCTAAACCAAACGTTTCCAATGTAAATTTCCACCTTTATATAGTGTAAAAAGACATCCTGAAGCCTGGGCAGTCATTAATTTGATTGTCCAGTATTTCCCTTATGAGATAATGCCTCACATAGCAAATGTGTACAGCGCGAGCTGAAAATGCATTTACAGCACTAAAAAAACAAACTTTTATAACAGCTAAACTAAACGTTTCCAATGTAAATTTCCACCTTTATATAGTGTAAAAAGACATCCTGAAGCCTGGGCAGTCATTAATTTGATTGTCCAATATTTCCCTTATGAGATAATGCCTCTCATAGCAAATGTGTACAGCGCGAGCTGAAAATGCATTTACAGCACTAAAAAACCAAACTTTTATAACAGCTAAACCAAACGTTTCCAATGTAAATTTCCACCTTTATATAGTGTAGAAAGGCATCCTGAAGCCTGGAAAGTCATTAATTTGATTGTCCAGTATTTCCTTCATGAGATATTGCAACACTTAGAAAAAGTGTACAGCGTCAGCAGACAATGAATTTTCAGCACTAAAAAAACGAAACTTCATTAACAGCTAAACCAAACGTTTCCAATGTAAATTTCCACATTTATAGAGTGTAAAAAGGCATCCTGAAGCCTGGGAAGTCATTAATTTGATTGTCCAGTATTTCCCTTATGAGATAATGCCTCACATAGCAAATGTGTACAGTGCGAGCTGAAAATGCATTTTCAGCACTAAAAAAACAAACTTTTATAACAGCTAAACTAAACGTTTCCAATGTAAATTTCCACCTTTATATAGTGTAAAAAGACATCCTGAAGCCTGGGCAGTCATTAATTTGATTGTCCAATATTTCCCTTATGAGATAATGCCTCTCATAGCAAATGTGTACAGCGCGAGCTGAAAATGCATTTACAGCACTAAAAAAACAAACTTTTATAACAGCTAAACTAAACGTTTCCAATGTAAATTTCCACCTTTATATAGTGTAAAAAGACATCCTGAAGCCTGGGCAGTCATTAATTTGATTGTCCAATATTTCCCTTATGAGATAATGCCTCTCATAGCAAATGTGTACAGCGCGAGCTGAAAATGCATTTACAGCACTAAAAACCCAAACTTTTATAACAGCTAAACCAAACGTTTCCAATGTAAATTTCCACCTTTATATAGTGTAGAAAGGCATCCTGAAGCCTGGAAAGTCATTAATTTGATTGTCCAGTATTTCCTTCATGAGATATTGCAACACTTAGAAAAAGTGTACAGCGCCAGTAGACAATGAATTTTCAGCACTAAAAAAACGAAACTTCATTAACAGCTAAACTAAACGTTTCCAATGTAAATTTCCACCTTTATATAGTGTAAAAAGACATCCTGAAGCCTGGGCAGTCATTAATTTGATTGTCCAATATTTCCCTTATGAGATAATGCCTCTCATAGCAAATGTGTACAGCGCGAGCTGAAAATGCATTTACAGCACTAAAAAACCAAACTTTTATAACAGCTAAACCAAACGTTTCCAATGTAAATTTCCACCTTTATATAGTGTAGAAAGGCATCCTGGAGCCTGGAAAGTCATTAATTTGATTGTCCAGTATTTCCTTCATGAGATATTGCAACACTTAGAAAAAGTGTACAGCGCCAGCAGACAATGAATTTCCAGCACTAAAAAAACGAAACTTCATTAACAGCTAAGCTAAACGTTTCCAATGTAAATTTCCACCTTTATATAGTGTAAAAAGACATCCTGAAGCCTGGGCAGTCATTAATTTGATTGTCCAGTATTTCCCTTATGAGATAATGCCTCACATAGCAAATGTGTACAGCGCGAGCTGAAAATGCATTTACAGCACTAAAAAACCAAACTTTTATAACAGCTAAACCAAACGTTTCCAATGTAAATTTCCACCTTTATATAGTGTAGAAAGGCATCCTGAAGCCTGGAAAGTCATTAATTTGATTGTCCAGTATTTCCTTCATGAGATATTGCAACACTTAGAAAAAGTGTACAGCGCCAGTAGACAATGAATTTTCAGCACTAAAAAAACGAAACTTCATTAACAGCTAAACTAAACGTTTCCAATGTAAATTTCCACCTTTATATAGTGTAAAAAGACATCCTGAAGCCTGGGCAGTCATTAATTTGATTGTCCAATATTTCCCTTATGAGATAATGCCTCTCATAGCAAATGTGTACAGCGCGAGCTGAAAATGCATTTACAGCACTAAAAAACCAAACTTTTATAACAGCTAAACCAAACGTTTCCAATGTAAATTTCCACCTTTATATAGTGTAGAAAGGCATCCTGGAGCCTGGAAAGTCATTAATTTGATTGTCCAGTATTTCCTTCATGAGATATTGCAACACTTAGAAAAAGTGTACAGCGCCAGCAGACAATGAATTTCCAGCACTAAAAAAACGAAACTTCATTAACAGCTAAACTAAACGTTTCCAATGTAAATTTCCACCTTTATATAGTGTAAAAAGACATCCTGAAGCCTGGGCAGTCATTAATTTGATTGTCCAATATTTCCCTTATGAGATAATGCCTCTCATAGCAAATGTGTACAGCGCGAGCTGAAAATGCATTTACAGCACTAAAAAACCAAACTTTTATAACAGCTAAACCAAACGTTTCCAATGTAAATTTCCACCTTTATATAGTGTAGAAAGGCATCCTGAAGCCTGGAAAGTCATTAATTTGATTGTCCAGTATTTCCTTCATGAGATATTGCAACACTTAGAAAAAGTGTACAGCGCCAGCAGACAATGAATTTTCAGCACTAAAAAAACGAAACTTCATTAACAGCTAAACCAAACGTTTCCAATGTAAATTTCCACCTTTATATAGTGTAAAAAGACATCCTGAAGCCTGGGCAGTCATTAATTTGATTGTCCAGTATTTCCCTTATGAGATAATGCCTCACATAGCAAATGTGTACAGCGCGAGCTGAAAATGCATTTACAGCACTAAAAAAACAAACTTTTATAACAGCTAAACTAAACGTTTCCAATGTAAATTTCCACCTTTATATAGTGTAAAAAGACATCCTGAAGCCTGGGCAGTCATTAATTTGATTGTCCAATATTTCCCTTATGAGATAATGCCTCTCATAGCAAATGTGTACAGCGCGAGCTGAAAATGCATTTACAGCACTAAAAAACCAAACTTTTATAACAGCTAAACCAAACGTTTCCAATGTAAATTTCCACCTTTATATAGTGTAGAAAGGCATCCTGGAGCCTGGAAAGTCATTAATTTGATTGTCCAGTATTTCCTTCATGAGATATTGCAACACTTAGAAAAAGTGTACAGCGCCAGCAGACAATGAATTTCCAGCACTAAAAAAACGAAACTTCATTAACAGCTAAGCTAAACGTTTCCAATGTAAATTTCCACCTTTATATAGTGTAAAAAGACATCCTGAAGCCTGGGCAGTCATTAATTTGATTGTCCAGTATTTCCCTTATGAGATAATGCCTCACATAGCAAATGTGTACAGCGCGAGCTGAAAATGCATTTACAGCACTAAAAAACCAAACTTTTATAACAGCTAAACCAAACGTTTCCAATGTAAATTTCCACCTTTATATAGTGTAGAAAGGCATCCTGAAGCCTGGAAAGTCATTAATTTGATTGTCCAGTATTTCCTTCATGAGATATTGCAACACTTAGAAAAAGTGTACAGCGCCAGTAGACAATGAATTTTCAGCACTAAAAAAACGAAACTTCATTAACAGCTAAACTAAACGTTTCCAATGTAAATTTCCACCTTTATATAGTGTAAAAAGACATCCTGAAGCCTGGGCAGTCATTAATTTGATTGTCCAATATTTCCCTTATGAGATAATGCCTCTCATAGCAAATGTGTACAGCGCGAGCTGAAAATGCATTTACAGCACTAAAAAACCAAACTTTTATAACAGCTAAACCAAACGTTTCCAATGTAAATTTCCACCTTTATATAGTGTAGAAAGGCATCCTGGAGCCTGGAAAGTCATTAATTTGATTGTCCAGTATTTCCTTCATGAGATATTGCAACACTTAGAAAAAGTGTACAGCGCCAGCAGACAATGAATTTCCAGCACTAAAAAAACGAAACTTCATTAACAGCTAAACTAAACGTTTCCAATGTAAATTTCCACCTTTATATAGTGTAAAAAGACATCCTGAAGCCTGGGCAGTCATTAATTTGATTGTCCAATATTTCCCTTATGAGATAATGCCTCTCATAGCAAATGTGTACAGCGCGAGCTGAAAATGCATTTACAGCACTAAAAAACCAAACTTTTATAACAGCTAAACCAAACGTTTCCAATGTAAATTTCCACCTTTATATAGTGTAGAAAGGCATCCTGAAGCCTGGAAAGTCATTAATTTGATTGTCCAGTATTTCCTTCATGAGATATTGCAACACTTAGAAAAAGTGTACAGCGCCAGCAGACAATGAATTTTCAGCACTAAAAAAACGAAACTTCATTAACAGCTAAACCAAACGTTTCCAATGTAAATTTCCACCTTTATATAGTGTAAAAAGACATCCTGAAGCCTGGGCAGTCATTAATTTGATTGTCCAGTATTTCCCTTATGAGATAATGCCTCACATAGCAAATGTGTACAGCGCGAGCTGAAAATGCATTTACAGCACTAAAAAAACAAACTTTTATAACAGCTAAACTAAACGTTTCCAATGTAAATTTCCACCTTTATATAGTGTAAAAAGACATCCTGAAGCCTGGGCAGTCATTAATTTGATTGTCCAATATTTCCCTTATGAGATAATGCCTCTCATAGCAAATGTGTACAGCGCGAGCTGAAAATGCATTTACAGCACTAAAAAACCAAACTTTTATAACAGCTAAACCAAACGTTTCCAATGTAAATTTCCACCTTTATATAGTGTAGAAAGGCATCCTGAAGCCTGGAAAGTCATTAATTTGATTGTCCAGTATTTCCTTCATGAGATATTGCAACACTTAGAAAAAGTGTACAGCGCCAGCAGACAATGAATTTTCAGCACTAAAAAAACGAAACTTCATTAACAGCTAAACCAAACGTTTCCAATGTAAATTTCCACATTTATAGAGTGTAAAAAGGCATCCTGAAGCCTGGGAAGTCATTAATTTGATTGTCCAGTATTTCCCTTATGAGATAATGCCTCACATAGCAAATGTGTACAGTGCGAGCTGAAAATGCATTTTCAGCACTAAAAAAACAAACTTTTATAACAGCTAAACTAAACGTTTCCAATGTAAATTTCCACCTTTATATAGTGTAAAAAGACATCCTGAAGCCTGGGCAGTCATTAATTTGATTGTCCAATATTTCCCTTATGAGATAATGCCTCTCATAGCAAATGTGTACAGCGCGAGCTGAAAATGCATTTACAGCACTAAAAAAACAAACTTTTATAACAGCTAAACTAAACGTTTCCAATGTAAATTTCCACCTTTATATAGTGTAAAAAGACATCCTGAAGCCTGGGCAGTCATTAATTTGATTGTCCAATATTTCCCTTATGAGATAATGCCTCTCATAGCAAATGTGTACAGCGCGAGCTGAAAATGCATTTACAGCACTAAAAACCCAAACTTTTATAACAGCTAAACCAAACGTTTCCAATGTAAATTTCCACCTTTATATAGTGTAGAAAGGCATCCTGAAGCCTGGAAAGTCATTAATTTGATTGTCCAGTATTTCCTTCATGAGATATTGCAACACTTAGAAAAGGTGTACAGCGCCAGCAGACAATGAATTTTCAGCACTAAAAAAACGAAACTTCATTAACAGCTAAACCAAACGTTTCCAATGTAAATTTCCACATTTATAGAGTGTAAAAATGCATCCTGAAGCCTGGGAAGTCATTAATTTGATTGTCCAGTATTTCCCTTATGAGATAATGCCTCACATAGCAAATGTGTACAGTGCAAGCTGAAAATGCATTTTCAGCACTAAAAAACCAAACTTTTATAACAGCTAAACCAAACGTTTCCAATGTAAATTTCCACCTTTATATAGTGTAAAAAGACATCCTGAAGCCTGGGCAGTCATTAATTTGATTGTCCAATATTTCCCTTCTGAGATAATGCCTCTCATAGCAAATGTGTACAGCGCGAGCTGAAAATGCATTTACAGCACTAAAAAACCAAACTTTTATAACAGCTAAACCAAACGTTTCCAATGTAAATTTCCACCTTTATATAGTGTAGAAAGGCATCCTGAAGCCTGGAAAGTCATTAATTTGATTGTCCAGTATTTCCTTCATGAGATATTGCAACACTTAGAAAAAGTGTACAGCGCCAGTAGACAATGAATTTTCAGCACTAAAAAAACGAAACTTCATTAACAGCTAAACTAAACGTTTCCAATGTAAATTTCCACCTTTATATAGTGTAAAAAGACATCCTGAAGCCTGGGCAGTCATTAATTTGATTGTCCAATATTTCCCTTATGAGATAATGCCTCTCATAGCAAATGTGTACAGCGCGAGCTGAAAATGCATTTACAGCACTAAAAAACCAAACTTTTATAACAGCTAAACCAAACGTTTCCAATGTAAATTTCCACCTTTATATAGTGTAGAAAGGCATCCTGGAGCCTGGAAAGTCATTAATTTGATTGTCCAGTATTTCCTTCATGAGATATTGCAACACTTAGAAAAAGTGTACAGCGCCAGCAGACAATGAATTTTCAGCACTAAAAAAACCAAACTTTTATAACAGCTAAACCAAACGTTTCCAATGTAAATTTCCACCTTTATATAGTGTAAAAAGACATCCTGAAGCCTGGGCAGTCATTAATTTGATTGTCCAGTATTTCCCTTATGAGATAATGCCTCACATAGCAAATGTGTACAGCGCGAGCTGAAAATGCATTTACAGCACTAAAAAAACAAACTTTTATAACAGCTAAACCAAACGTTTCCAATGTAAATTTCCACCTTTATATAGTGTAGAAAGGCATCCTGAAGCCTGGAAAGTCATTAATTTGATTGTCCAGTATTTCCTACATGAGATATTGCAAAACTTAGAAAAAGTGTACAGCGCCAGCAGACAATGAATTTTCAGCACTAAAAAAACGAAACTTCATTAACAGCTAAACCAAACGTTTCCAATGTAAATTTCCACATTTATAGAGTGTAAAAAGGCATCCTGAAGCCTGGGAAGTCATTAATTTGATTGTCCAGTATTTCCCTTATGAGATAATGCCTCACATAGCAAATGTGTACAGCGCGAGCTGAAAATGCATTTACAGCACTAAAAAACCAAACTTTTATAACAGCTAAACCAAACGTTTCCAATGTAAATTTCCACCTTTATATAGTGTAGAAAGGCATCCTGAAGCCTGGAAAGTGATTAATTTGATTGTCCAGTATTTCCTTCATGAGATATTGCAACACTTAGAAAAAGTGTACAGCGCCAGCAGACAATGAATTTTCAGCACTAAAAAACCGAAACTTCATTAACAGCTAAACTAAACGTTTCCAATGTAAATTTCCACCTTTATATAGTGTAAAAAGACATCCTGAAGCCTGGGCAGTCATTAATTTGATTGTCCAATATTTCCCTTATGAGATAATGCCTCTCATAGCAAATGTGTACAGCGCGAGCTGAAAATGCATTTACAGCACTAAAAAACCAAACTTTTATAACAGCTAAACCAAACGTTTCCAATGTAAATTTCCACCTTTATATAGTGTAGAAAGGCATCCTGAAGCCTGGAAAGTCATTAATTTGATTGTCCAGTATTTCCTTCATGAGATATTGCAACACTTAGAAAAAGTGTACAGCGCCAGCAGACAATGAATTTCCAGCACTAAAAAAACGAAACTTCATTAACAGCTAAACTAAACGTTTCCAATGTAAATTTCCACCTTTATATAGTGTAAAAAGACATCCTGAAGCCTGGGCAGTCATTAATTTGATTGTCCAATATTTCCCTTATGAGATAATGCCTCTCATAGCAAATGTGTACAGCGCGAGCTGAAAATGCATTTACAGCACTAAAAAACCAAACTTTTATAACAGCTAAACTAAACGTTTCCAATGTAAATTTCCACCTTTATATAGTGTAGAAAGGCATCCTGAAGCCTGGAAAGTCATTAATTTGATTGTCCAGTATTTCCTTCATGAGATATTGCAACACTTAGAAAAAGTGTACAGCGCCAGCAGACAATGAATTTTCAGCACTAAAAAAACGAAACTTCATTAACAGCTAAACCAAACGTTTCCAATGTAAATTTCCACATTTATAGAGTGTAAAAAGGCATCCTGAAGCCTGGGAAGTCATTAATTTGATTGTCCAGTATTTCCCTTATGAGATAATGCCTCACATAGCAAATGTGTACAGTGCGAGCTGAAAATGCATTTTCAGCACTAAAAAACCAAACTTTTATAACAGCTAAACCAAAAGTTTCCAATGTAAATTTCCACCTTTATATAGTGTAAAAAGACATCCTGAAGCCTGGGCAGTCATTAATTTGATTGTCCAGTATTTCCCTTATGAGATAATGCCTCACATAGCAAATGTGTACAGCGCGAGCTGAAAATGCATTTACAGCACTAAAAAAACAAACTTTTATAACAGCTAAACTAAACGTTTCCAATGTAAATTTCCACCTTTATATAGTGTAAAAAGACATCCTGAAGCCTGGGCAGTCATTAATTTGATTGTCCAATATTTCCCTTATGAGATAATGCCTCTCATAGCAAATGTGTACAGCGCGAGCTGAAAATGCATTTACAGCACTAAAAACCCAAACTTTTATAACAGCTAAACCAAACGTTTCCAATGTAAATTTCCACCTTTATATAGTGTAGAAAGGCATCCTGAAGCCTGGAAAGTCATTAATTTGATTGTCCAGTATTTCCTTCATGAGATATTGCAACACTTAGAAAAGGTGTACAGCGCCAGCAGACAATGAATTTACAGCACTAAAAAACCAAACTTTTATAACAGCTAAACCAAACGTTTCCAATGTAAATTTCCACCTTTATATAGTGTAGAAAGGCATCCTGAAGCCTGGAAAGTCATTAATTTGATTGTCCAGTATTTCCTTCATAAGATATTGCAACACTTAGAAAAAGTGTACAGCGCCAGGAGACAATGAATTTTCAGCACTAAAAAACCGAAACTTCATTAACAGCTAAACTAAACGTTTCCAATGTAAATTTCCACCTTTATATAGTGTAAAAAGACATCCTGAAGCCTGGGCAGCCATTAATTTGATTGTCCAATATTTCCCTTATGAGATAATGCCTCTCATAGCAAATGTGTACAGCGCGAGCTGAAAATGCATTTACAGCACTAAAAAACCAAACTTTTATAACAGCTAAACCAAACGTTTCCAATGTAAATTTCCACCTTTATATAGTGTAGAAAGGCATCCTGAAGCCTGGAAAGTCATTGATTTGATTGTCCAGTATTTCCTTCATGAGATATTGCAACACTTAGAAAAAGTGTACAGCGACAGCAGACAATGAATTTTCAGCACTAAAAAAACGAAACTTCATTAACAGCTAAACTAAACGTTTCCAATGTAAATTTCCACCTTTATATAGAGTAAAAAGACATCCTGAAGCCTGGGCAGCCATTTATTTGATTGTCCAATATTTCCCTTATGAGATAATGCCTCTCATAGCAAATGTGTACAGCGCGAGCTGAAAATGCATTTACAGCACTAAAAAACCAAACTTTTATAACAGCTAAACCAAACGTTTCCAATGTAAATTTCCACCTTTATATAGTGTAAAAAGACATCCTGAAGCCTGGGCAGTCATTAATTTGATTGTCCAATATTTCCCTTATGAGATAATGCCTCTCATAGCAAATGTGTACAGCGCGAGCTGAAAATGCATTTACAGCACTAAAAAAACCAAACTTTTATAACAGCTAAACCAAACGTTTCCAATGTAAATTTCCACCTTTATATAGTGTAGAAAGGCACCCTGAAGCCTGGAAAGTCATTAATTTGATTGTCCAGTATTTCCTTCATGAGATATTGCAACACTTAGAAAAAGTGTACAGCGCCAGCAGACAATGAATTTTCAGCACTAAAAAAACGAAACTTCATTAACAGCTAAACCAAACGTTTCCAATGTAAATTTCCACATTTATAGAGTGTAAAAAGGCATCCTGAAGCCTGGGAAGTCATTAATTTGATTGTCCAGTATTTCCCTTATGAGATAATGCCTCACATAGCAAATGTGTACAGTGCGAGCTGAAAATGCATTTTCAAGCACTAAAAAACCAAACTTTTATAACAGCTAAACCAAACGTTTCCAATGTAAATTTCCACCTTTATATAGTGTAAAAAGACATCCTGAAGCCTGGGCAGTCATTAATTCGATTGTCCAATATTTCCTTTATGAGATAATGCCTCTCATAGGCAAATGTGTACAGCGCGAGCTGAAAATGCATTTACAGCACTAAAAAACCAAACTTTTATAACAGCTAAACCAAACTTTCCAATGTAAATTTCCACCTTTATATAGTGTAAAAAGGCATCCTGAAGCCTGGGAAGTCATTAATTTGATTGTCCAGTATTTCCCTTATGAGATAATGCCTCACATAGCAAATGTGTACAGTGCGAGCTGAAAATGCATTTTCAGCACTAAAAAAACGAAACTTCATTAACAGCTAAACCAAACGTTTCCAATGTAAATTTCCACATTTATAGAGTGTAAAAAGGCATCCCGAAGCCTGGGAAGTCATTAATTTGATTGTCCAGTATTTCCCTTATGAGATAATGCCTCACATAGCAAATGTGTACAGTGCGAGCTGAAAATGCATTTTCAGCACTAAAAAACCAAACTTTTATAACAGCGAAACCAAACGTTTCCAATGTAAATTTCCACCTTTATATAGTGTAAAAAGACATCCTGAAGCCTGGGCAGTCATTAATTTGATTGTCCAAAATTTCCCTTATGAGATAATGCCTCTCATAGCAAATGTGTACAGCGCGAGCTGAAAATGCATTTACAGCACTAAAAAACCAAACTTTTATAACAGCTAAACCAAACGTTTCCAATGTAAATTTCTACCTTTATATAGTGTAGAAAGGCATCCTGAAGCCTGGAAAGTCATTAATTTGATTGTCCAGTATTTCCTTCATGAGATATTGCAACACTTAGAAAAAGTGTACAGCGCCAGCAGACAATGAATTTTCAGCACTAAAAAAACGAAACTTCATTAACAGCTAAACTAAACGTTTCCAATGTAAATTTCCACCTTTATATAGTGTAAAAAGACATCCTGAAGCCTGGGCAGTCATTAATTTGATTGTCCAATATTTCCCTTATGAGATAATGCCTCTCATAGCAAATGTGTACAGCGCGAGCTGAAAATGCATTTACAGCACTAAAAAACCAAACTTTTATAACAGCTAAACCAAACGTTTCCAATGTAAATTTCCACCTTTATATAGTGTAGAAAGGCATCCTGAAGCCTGGAAAGTCATTAATTTGATTGTCCAGTATTTCCTTCATGAGATATTGCAACACTTAGAAAAAGTGTACAGCGCCAGCAGACAATGAATTTTCAGCACTAAAAAAACGAAACTTCATTAACAGCTAAACCAAACGTTTCCAATGTAAATTTCCACATTTATAGAGTGTAAAAAGGCATCCTGAAGCCTGGGAAGTCATTAATTTGATTGTCCAGTATTTCCCTTATGAGATAATGCCTCACATAGCAAATGTGTACAGTGCGAGCTGAAAATGCATTTTCAGCACTAAAAAACCAAACTTTTATAACAGCTAAACCAAACGTTTCCAATGTAAATTTCCACCTTTATATAGTGTAAAAAGACATCCTGAAGCCTGGGGAGTCATTAATTTGATTGTCCAGTATTTCCCTTATGAGATAATGCCTCACATAGCAAATGTGTACAGCGCGAGCTGAAAATGCATTTACAGCACTAAAAAAACAAACTTTTATAACAGCTAAACTAAACGTTTCCAATGTAAATTTCCACCTTTATATAGTGTAAAAAGACATCCTGAAGCCTGGGCAGTCATTAATTTGATTGTCCAATATTTCCCTTATGAGATAATGCCTCTCATAGCAAATGTGTACAGCGCGAGCTGAAAATGCATTTACGGGACTAAAAACCCAAACTTTTATAACAGCTAAACCAAACGTTTCCAATGTAAATTTCCACCTTTATATAGTGTAGAAAGGCATCTTGAAGCCTGGAAAGTCATTAATTTGATTGTCCAGTATTTCCTTCATGAGATATTGCAACACTTAGAAAAGGTGTACAGCGCCAGCAGACAATGAATTTTCAGCACTAAAAAACGAAACTTCATTAACAGCTAAACCAAACGTTTCCAATGTAAATTTCCACATTTATAGAGTGTAAAAAGGCATCCTGAAGCCTGGGAAGTCATTAATTTGATTGTCCAGTATTTCCCTTATGAGATAATGCCTCACATAGCAAATGTGTACAGCGCGAGCTGAAAATGCATTTACAGCACTAAAAAACCAAACTTTTATAACAGCTAAACCAAACGTTTCCAATGTAAATTTCCACCTTTATATAGTGTAAAAAGACATCCTGAAGCCTGGGCAGTCATTAATTCGATTGTCCAATATTTCCTTTATGAGATAATGCCTCTCATAGCAAATGTGTACAGCGCGAGCTGAAAATGCATTAACAGCACTAAAAAACCAAACTTTTATAACAGCTAAACCAAACGTTTCCAATGTAAATTTTCACCTTTATATAGTGTAAAAAGGCATCCTGAAGCCTGGAAAGTCATTAATTTGATTGTCCAGTATTTCCTTCATGAGATAATGCCTCACATAGCAAATGTGTACAGTGCGAGCTGAAAATGCATTTTCAGCACTAAAAAAACAAACTTTTATAACAGCTAAACCAAACGTTTCCAATGTAAATTCCACCTTTATATAGTGTAAAAAGACATCCTGAAGCCTGGGCAGTCATTAATTTGATTGTCCAATATTTCCCTTATGAGATAATGCCTCTCATAGCAAATGTGTACAGCGCGAGCTGAAAATGCATTTACAGCACTAAAAAACCAAACTTTTATAACAGCTAAACCAAACGTTTCCAATGTAAATTTCCACCTTTATATAGTGTAGAAAGGCATCCTGAAGCCTGGAAAGTCATTAATTTGATTGTCCAGTATTTCCTTCATAAGATATTGCAACACTTAGAAAAAGTGTACAGCGCCAGGAGACAATGAATTTTCAGCACTAAAAAACCGAAACTTCATTAACAGCTAAACTAAACGTTTCCAATGTAAATTTCCACCTTTATATAGTGTAAAAAGACATCCTGAAGCCTGGGCAGCCATTAATTTGATTGTCCAATATTTCCCTTATGAGATAATGCCTCTCATAGCAAATGTGTACAGCGCGAGCTGAAAATGCATTTACAGCACTAAAAAACCAAACTTTTATAACAGCTAAACCAAACGTTTCCAATGTAAATTTCCACCTTTATATAGTGTAAAAAGACATCCTGAAGCCTGGGCAGTCATTAATTTGATTGTCCAGTATTTCCCTTATGAGATAATGCCTCACATAGCAAATGTGTACAGCGCGAGCTGAAAATGCATTTACAGCACTAAAAAAACAAACTTTTATAACAGCTAAACTAAACGTTTCCAATGTAAATTTCCACCTTTATATAGTGTAAAAAGACATCCTGAAGCCTGGGCAGCCATTAATTTGATTGTCCAATATTTCCCTTATGAGATAATGCCTCTCATAGCAAATGTGTACAGCGCGAGCTGAAAATGCATTTACAGCACTAAAAAAACAAACTTTTATAACAGCTAAACCAAACGTTTCCAATGTAAATTTCCACCTTTATATAGTGTAGAAAGGCATCCTGAAGCCTGGAAAGTCATTAATTTGATTGTCCAGTATTTCCTTCATGAGATATTGCAACACTTAGAAAAAGTGTACAGCGCCAGCAGACAATGAATTTTCAGCACTAAAAAAACGAAACTTCATTAACAGCTAAACCAAACGTTTCCAATGTAAATTTCCACATTTATAGAGTGTAAAAAGGCATCCTGAAGCCTGGGAAGTCATTAATTTGATTGTCCAGTATTTCCCTTATGAGATAATGCCTCACATTGCAAATGTGTACAGTGCGAGCTGAAAATGCATTTTCAGCACTAAAAAACCAAACTTTTATAACAGCTAAACCAAACGTTTCCAATGTAAATTTCCACCTTTATATAGTGTAAAAAGACATCCTGAAGCCTGGGCAGTCATTAATTTGATTGTCCAGTATTTCCCTTATGAGATAATGCCTCACATAGCAAATGTGTACAGTGCGAGCTGAAAATGCATTTTCAGCACGAAAAAAACCAAACTTTTATAACAACTAAACCAAACGTTTCCAATGTAAATTTCAACCTTTATATAGTGTAAAAAGACATCCTGGAGCCTGGGCAGTCATTAATTTGATTGTCCAATATTTCCCTTATGAGATAATGCCTCTCATAGCAAATGTGTACAGCGCGAGCTGAAAATGCATTTACAGCACTAAAAAAACAAACTTTTATAACAGCTAAACCAAACGTTTCCAATGTACATTTCCACCTTTATATAGTGTAGAAAGGCATCCTGAAGCCTGGAAAGTCATTAATTTGATTGTCCAGTATTTCCTTCATGAGATATTGCAACACTTAGAAAAAGTGTACAGCGCCAGCAGACAATGAATTTTCAGCACTAAAAAAACGAAACTTCATTAACAGCTGAACTAAACGTTTCCAATGTAAATTTCCACCTTTATATAGTGTAAAAAGACATCCTGAAGCCTGGGCAGTCATTAATTTGATTGTCCAATATTTCCCTTATGAGATAATGCCTCTCATAGCAAATGTGTACAGCGCGAGCTGAAAATGCATTTACAGCACTAAAAAACCAAACTTTTATAACAGCTAAACCAAACGTTTCCAATGTAAATTTCCACCTTTATATAGTGTAGAAAGGCATCCTGAAGCCTGGAAAGTCATTAATTTGATTGTCCAGTATTTCCTTCATGAGATATTGCAACACTTAGAAAAAGTGTACAGCGCCAGCAGACAATGAATTTTCAGCACAAAAAAAACGAAACTTCATTAACAGCTAAACCAAACGTTTCCAATGTAAATTTCCACATTTATAGAGTGTAAAAAGGCATCCTGAAGCCTGGGAAGTCATTAATTTGATTGTCCAGTATTTCCCTTATGAGATAATGCCTCACATAGCAAATGTGTACAGTGCGAGCTGAAAATGCATTTTCAGCACTAAAAAACCAAACTTTTATAACAGCTAAACCAAACGTTTCCAATGTAAATTTCCACCTTTATATAGTGTAAAAAGACATCCTGAAGCCTGGGCAGTCATTAATTTGATTGTCCAGTATTTCCCTTATGAGATAATGCCTCACATAGCAAATGTGTACAGCGCGAGCTGAAAATGCATTTACAGCACTAAAAAAACAAACTTTTATAACAGCTAAACTAAACGTTTCCAATGTAAATTTCCACCTTTATATAGTGTAAAAAGACATCCTGAAGCCTGGGCAGTCATTAATTTGATTGTCCAGTATTTCCCTTATGAGATAATGCCTCACATAGCAAATGTGTACAGCGCGAGCTGAAAATGCATTTACAGCACTAAAAAAACAAACTTTTATAACAGCTAAACCAAACGTTTCCAATGTAAATTTCCACATTTATAGAGTGTAAAAATGCATCCTGAAGCCTGGGAAGTCATTAATTTGATTGTCCAGTATTTCCCTTATGAGATAATGCCTCACATAGCAAATGTGTACAGTGCGAGCTGAAAATACATTTTCAGCACTAAAAAACCAAACTTTTATAACAGCTAAACCAAACGTTTCCAATGTAAATTTCCACCTTTATATAGTGTAAAAAGACATCCTGAAGCCTGGGCAGTCATTAATTTGATTGTCCAATATTTCCCTTATGAGATAATGCCTCTCATAGCAAATGTGTACAGCGCGAGCTGAAAATGCATTTACAGCACTAAAAAACCAAACTTTTATAACAGCTAAACCAAACGTTTCCAATGTGAATTTCCACCTTTATATAGTGTAGAAAGGCATCCTGAAGCCTGGAAAGTCTTTAATTTGATTGTCCAGTATTTCCTTCATGAGATATTGCAACACTTAGAAAAAGTGTACAGCGCCAGCAGACAATGAATTTTCAGCACTAAAAAACCGAAACTTCATTAACAGCTAAACTAAACGTTTCCAATGTAAATTTCCACCTTTATATAGTGTAAAAAGACATCCTGAAGCCTGGGCAGCCATTAATTTGATTGTCCAATATTTCCCTTATGAGATAATGCCTCTCATAGCAAATGTGTACAGCGCGAGCTGAAAATGCATTTACAGCACTAAAAAACCAAATTTTTATAACAGCTAAACCAAACGTTTCCAATGTAAATTTCCACCTTTATAGAGTGTAAAAAGACATCCTGAAGCCTGGGCAGTCATTAATTTGATTGTCCAATATTTCCCTTATGAGATAATGCCTCTCATAGCAAATGTGTACAGCGCGAGCTGAAAATGCATTTACAGCACTAAAAAACCAAACTTTTATAACAGCTAAACCAAACGTTTCCAATGTAAATTTCTACCTTTATATAGTGTAGAAAGGCATCCTGAAGCCTGGAAAGTCATTAATTTGATTGTCCAGTATTTCCTTCATGAGATATTGCAACACTTAGAAAAAGTGTACAGCGCCAGCAGACAATGTTTTTTCAGCACTAAAAAAACGAAACTTCATTAACAGCTAAACCAAACGTTTCCAATGTAAATTTCCACATTTATAGAGTGTAAAAAGGCATCCTGAAGCCTGGGAAGTCATTAATTTGATTGTCCAGTATTTCCCTTATGATATAATGCCTCACATAGCAAATGTGTACAGCGCGAGCTGAAAATGCATTTACAGCACTAAAAAACCAAAATTTTATAACAGCTAAACCAAACGTTTCCAATGTAAATTTCCACCTTTATATAGTGTAGAAAGGCATCCTGAAGCCTGGAAAGTGATTAATTTGATTGTCCAGTATTTCCTTCATGAGATATTGCAACACTTAGAAAAAGTGTACAGCGCCAGCAGACAATGAATTTTCAGCACTAAAAAACCGAAACTTCATTAACAGCTAAACTAAACGTTTCCAATGTAAATTTCCACCTTTATATAGTGTAAAAAGACATCCTGAAGCCTGGGCAGTCATTAATTTGATTGTCCAATATTTCCCTTATGAGATAATGCCTTTCATAGCAAATGTGTACAGCGCGAGCTGAAAATGCATTTACAGCACTAAAAAACCAAACTTTTATAACAGCTAAACCAAACGTTTCCAATGTAAATTTCCACCTTTATTTAGTGTAGAAAGGCATCCTGAAGCCTGGAAAGTCATTAATTTGATTGTCCAGTATTTCCTTCATGAGATATTGCAACACTTAGAAAAAGTGTACAGCGCCAGCAGACAATGAATTTCCAGCACTAAAAAAACGAAACTTCATTAACAGCTAAACTAAACGTTTCCAATGTAAATTTCCACCTTTATATAGTGTAAAAAGACATCCTGAAGCCTGGGCAGTCATTAATTTGATTGTCCAATATTTCCCTTATGAGATAATGCCTCTCATAGCAAATGTGTACAGCGCGAGCTGAAAATGCATTTACAGCACTAAAAAACCAAACTTTTATAACAGCTAAACCAAACGTTTCCAATGTAAATTTCCACCTTTATATAGTGTAGAAAGGCATCCTGAAGCCTGGAAAGTCATTAATTTGATTGTCCAGTATTTCCTTCATGAGATATTGCAACACTTAGAAAAAGTGTACAGCGCCAGCAGACAATGAATTTTCAGCACTAAAAAAACGAAACTTCATTAACAGCTAAACTAAACGTTTCCAATGTAAATTTCCACCTTTATATAGTGTAAAAAGACATCCTGAAGCCTGGGCAGTCATTAATTTGATTGTCCAATATTTCCCTTATGAGATAATGCCTCTCATAGCAAATGTGTACAGCGCGAGCTGAAAATGCATTTACAGCACTAAAAAACCAAACTTTTATAACAGCTAAACCAAACGTTTCCAATATAAATTTCCACCTTTATATAGTGTAGAAAGGCATCCTGAAGCCTGGAAAGTCATTAATTTGATTGTCCAGTATTTCCTTCATGAGATATTGCAACACTTAGAAAAAGTGTACAGCGCCAGCAGACAATGAATTTTCAGCACTAAAAAAACGAAACTTCATTAACAGCTAAACCAAACGTTTCCAATGTAAATTTCCACATTTATAGAGTGTAAAAAGGCATCCTGAAGCCTGGGAAGTCATTAATTTGATTGTCCAGTATTTCCCTTATGAGATAATGCCTCACATAGCAAATGTGTACAGTGCGAGCTGAAAATGCATTTTCAGCACTAAAAAACCAAACTTTTATAACAGCTAAACCAAACGTTTCCAATGTAAATTTCCACCTTTATATAGTGTAAAAAGACATCCTGAAGCCTGGGCAGTCATTAATTTGATTGTCCAGTATTTCCCTTATGAGATAATGCCTCACATAGCAAATGTGTACAGCGCGAGCTGAAAATGCATTTACAGCACTAAAAAAACAAACTTTTATAACAGCTAAACCAAACGTTTCCAATGTAAATTTCCACATTTATAGAGTGTAAAAATGCATCCTGAAGCCTGGGAAGTCATTAATTTGATTGTCCAGTATTTCCCTTATGAGATAATGCCTCACATAGCAAATGTGTACAGTGCGAGCTGAAAATACATTTTCAGCACTAAAAAACCAAACTTTTATAACAGCTAAACCAAACGTTTCCAATGTAAATTTCCACCTTTATATAGTGTAAAAAGACATCCTGAAGCCTGGGCAGTCATTAATTTGATTGTCCAATATTTCCCTTATGAGATAATGCCTCTCATAGCAAATGTGTACAGCGCGAGCTGAAAATGCATTTACAGCACTAAAAAACCAAACTTTTATAACAGCTAAACCAAACGTTTCCAATGTAAATTTCCACCTTTATATAGTGTAGAAAGGCATCCTGAAGCCTGGAAAGTCTTTAATTTGATTGTCCAGTATTTCCTTCATGAGATATTGCAACACTTAGAAAAAGTGTACAGCGCCAGCAGACAATGAATTTTCAGCACTAAAAAACCGAAACTTCATTAACAGCTAAACTAAACGTTTCCAATGTAAATTTCCACCTTTATATAGTGTAAAAAGACATCCTGAAGCCTGGGCAGCCATTAATTTGATTGTCCAATATTTCCCTTATGAGATAATGCCTCTCATAGCAAATGTGTACAGCGCGAGCTGAAAATGCATTTACAGCACTAAAAAACCAAATTTTTATAACAGCTAAACCAAACGTTTCCAATGTAAATTTCCACCTTTATAGAGTGTAAAAAGACATCCTGAAGCCTGGGCAGTCATTAATTTGATTGTCCAATATTTCCCTTATGAGATAATGCCTCTCATAGCAAATGTGTACAGCGCGAGCTGAAAATGCATTTACAGCACTAAAAAACCAAACTTTTATAACAGCTAAACCAAACGTTTCCAATGTAAATTTCTACCTTTATATAGTGTAGAAAGGCATCCTGAAGCCTGGAAAGTCATTAATTTGATTGTCCAGTATTTCCTTCATGAGATATTGCAACACTTAGAAAAAGTGTACAGCGCCAGCAGACAATGTTTTTTCAGCACTAAAAAAACGAAACTTCATTAACAGC
The DNA here is from genome assembly GCF_059441095.1 of Idiotropiscis lumnitzeri. Taxonomy (NCBI): domain Eukaryota; kingdom Metazoa; phylum Chordata; class Actinopteri; order Syngnathiformes; family Syngnathidae; genus Idiotropiscis; species Idiotropiscis lumnitzeri. The sequence goes on from NW_028283813.1 coordinate 114,083, forward strand.
TAAACCAAACGTTTCCAATGTAAATTTCCACATTTATAGAGTGTAAAAAGGCATCCTGAAGCCTGGGAAGTCATTAATTTGATTGTCCAGTATTTCCCTTATGATATAATGCCTCACATAGCAAATGTGTACAGCGCGAGCTGAAAATGCATTTACAGCACTAAAAAACCAAAATTTTATAACAGCTAAACCAAACGTTTCCAATGTAAATTTCCACCTTTATATAGTGTAGAAAGGCATCCTGAAGCCTGGAAAGTGATTAATTTGATTGTCCAGTATTTCCTTCATGAGATATTGCAACACTTAGAAAAAGTGTACAGCGCCAGCAGACAATGAATTTTCAGCACTAAAAAACCGAAACTTCATTAACAGCTAAACTAAACGTTTCCAATGTAAATTTCCACCTTTATATAGTGTAAAAAGACATCCTGAAGCCTGGGCAGTCATTAATTTGATTGTCCAATATTTCCCTTATGAGATAATGCCTCTCATAGCAAATGTGTACAGCGCGAGCTGAAAATGCATTTACAGGACTAAAAACCCAAACTTTTATAACAGCTAAACCAAACGTTTCCAATGTAAATTTCCACCTTTATATAGTGTAGAAAGGCATCTTGAAGCCTGGAAAGTCATTAATTTGATTGTCCAGTATTTCCTTCATGAGATATTGCAACACTTAGAAAAGGTGTACAGCGCCAGCAGACAATGAATTTTCAGCACTAAAAAAACGAAACTTCATTAACAGCTAAACCAAACGTTTCCAATGTAAATTTCCACATTTATAGAGTGTAAAAAGGCATCCTGAAAGCCCCGGAAGTCATTAATTTGATTGTCCAGTATTTCCCTTATGAGATAATGCCTCACATAGCAAATGTGTACAGTGCGAGCTGAAAATGCATTTTCAGCACTAAAAAACCAAACTTTTATAACAGCTAAACCAAACGTTTCCAATGTAAATTTCCACCTTTATATAGTGTAAAAAGACATCCTGAAGCCTGGGCAGTCATTAATTCGATTGTCCAATATTTCCTTTATGAGATAATGCCTCTCATTGCAAATGTGTACAGCGCGAGCTGAAAATGCATTTACAGCACTAAAAAACCAAACTTTTATAACAGCTAAACCAAACGTTTCCAATGTAAATTTCCACCTTTATATAGTGTAAAAAGGCATCCTGAAGCCTGGAAAGTCATTAATTTGATTGTCCAGTATTTCCTTCATGAGATAATGCCTCACATAGCAAATGTGTACAGTGCGAGCTGAAAATGCATTTTCAGCACTAAAAAACCAAACTTTTATAACAGCTAAACCAAACGTTTCCAATGTAAATTCCACCTTTATATAGTGTAAAAAGACATCCTGAAGCCTGGGCAGTCATTAATTTGATTGTCCAATATTTCCCTTTTGAGATAATGCCTCTCATAGCAAATGTGTACAGCGCGAGCTGAAAATGCATTTACAGCACTAAAAAACCAAACTTTTATAACAGCTAAACCAAACGTTTCCAATGTAAATTTCCACCTTTATATAGTGTAGAAAGGCATCCTGAAGCCTGGAAAGTCATTAATTTGATTGTCCAGTATTTCCTTCATGAGATATTGCAACACTTAGAAAAAGTGTACAGCGCCAGGAGACAATGAATTTTCAGCACTAAAAAACCGAAACTTCATTAACAGCTAAACTAAACGTTTCCAATGTAAATTTCCACCTTTATATAGTGTAAAAAGACATCCTGAAGCCTGGGCAGCCATTAATTTGATTGTCCAATATTTCCCTTATGAGATAATGCCTCTCATAGCAAATGTGTACAGCGCGAGCTGAAAATGCATTTACAGCACTAAAAAACCAAACTTTTATAACAGCTAAACCAAACGTTTCCAATGTAAATTTCCACCTTTATATAGTGTAAAAAGACATCCTGAAGCCTGGGCAGTCATTAATTTGATTGTCCAATATTTCCCTTATGAGATAATGCCTCTCATAGCAAATGTGTACAGCGCGAGCTGAAAATGCATTTACAGCACTAAAAAACCAAACTTTTATAACAGCTAAACCAAACGTTTCCAATGTAAATTTCTACCTTTATATAGTGTAGAAAGGCATCCTGAAGCCTGGAAAGTCATTAATTTGATTGTCCAGTATTTCCTTCATGAGATATTGCAACACTTAGAAAAAGTGTACAGCGCCAGCAGACAATGAATTTTCAGCACTAAAAAAACGAAACTTCATTAACAGCTAAACTAAACGTTTCCAATGTAAATTTCCACCTTTATATAGTGTAAAAAGACATCCTGAAGCCTGGGCAGTCATTAATTTGATTGTCCAATATTTCCCTTATGAGATAATGCCTCTCATAGCAAATGTGTACAGCGCGAGCTGAAAATGCATTTACAGCACTAAAAAACCAAACTTTTATAACAGCTAAACCAAACGTTTCCAATGTAAATTTCCACCTTTATATAGTGTAAAAAGACATCCTGAAGCCTGGGCAGTCATTAATTTGATTGTCCAATATTTCCCTTATGAGATAATGCCTCTCATAGCAAATGTGTACAGCGCGAGCTGAAAATGCATTTACAGCACTAAAAAACCAAACTTTTATAACAGCTAAACCAAACGTTTCCAATGTAAATTTCCACCTTTATATAGTGTAGAAAGGCATCCTGAAGCCTGGAAAGTCATTAATTTGATTGTCCAGTATTTCCTTCATGAGATATTGCAACACTTAGAAAAAGTGTACAGCGCCAGCAGACAATGAATTTTCAGCACTAAAAAAACGAAACTTCATTAACAGCTAAACCAAACGTTTCCAATGTAAATTTCCACATTTATAGAGTGTAAAAAGGCATCCTGAAGCCTGGGAAGTAATTAATTTGATTGTCCAGTATTTCCCTTATGAGATAATGCCTCACATAGCAAATGTGTACAGTGCGAGCTGAAAATGCATTTTCAGCACTAAAAAAACAAACTTTTATAACAGCTAAACCAAACGTTTCCAATGTAAATTTCCACCTTTTTATAGTGTAAAAAGACATCCTGAAGCCTGGGCAGTCATTAATTTGATTGTCCAGTATTTCCCTTATGAGATAATGCCTCACATAGCAAATGTGTACAGCGCGAGCTGAAAATGCATTTACAGCACTAAAAAAACAAACTTTTATAACAGCTAAACTAAACGTTTCCAATGTAAATTTCCACCTTTATATAGTGTAAAAAGACATCCTGAAGCCTGGGCAGTCATTAATTTGATTGTCCAATATTTCGCTTATGAGATAATGCCTCTCATAGCAAATGTGTACAGCGCGAGCTGAAAATGCATTTACAGGACTAAAAACCCAAACTTTTATAACAGCTAAACCAAACGTTTCCAATGTAAATTTCCACCTTTATATAGTGTAGAAAGGCATCTTGAAGCCTGGAAAGTCATTAATTTGATTGTCCAGTATTTCCTTCATGAGATATTGCAACACTTAGAAAAGGTGTACAGCGCCAGCAGACAATGAATTTTCAGCACTAAAAAAACGAAACTTCATTAACAGCTAAACCAAACGTTTCCAATGTAAATTTCCACATTTATAGAGTGTAAAAAGGCATCCTGAAAGCCTGGGAAGTCATTAATTTGATTGTCCAGTATTTCCCTTATGAGATAATGCCTCACATAGCAAATGTGTACAGTGCGAGCTGAAAATGCATTTTCAGCACTAAAAAACCAAACTGTTATAACAGCTAAACCAAACGTTTCCAATGTAAATTTCCACCTTTATATAGTGTAAAAAGACATCCTGAAGCCTGGGCAGTCATTAATTCGATTGTCCAATATTTCCTTTATGAGATAATGCCTCTCATAGCAAATGTGTACAGCGCGAGCTGAAAATGCATTTACAGCACTAAAAAACCAAACTTTTATAACAGCTAAACCAAACGTTTCCAATGTAAATTTCCACCTTTATATAGTGTAAAAAGGCATCCTGAAGCCTGGAAAGTCATTAATTTGATTGTCCAGTATTTCCTTCATGAGATAATGCCTCACATAGCAAATGTGTACAGTGCGAGCTGAAAATGCATTTTCAGCACTAAAAAACCAAACTTTTATAACAGCTAAACCAAACGTTTCCAATGTAAATTCCACCTTTATATAGTGTAAAAAGACATCCTGAAGCCTGGGCAGTCATTAATTTGATTGTCCAATATTTCCCTTTTGAGATAATGCCTCTCATAGCAAATGTGTACAGCGCGAGCTGAAAATGCATTTACAGCACTAAAAAACCAAACTTTTATAACAGCTAAACCAAACGTTTCCAATGTAAATTTCCACCTTTATATAGTGTAAAAAGACATCCTGAAGCCTGGGCAGTCATTAATTCGATTGTCCAATATTTCCTTTATGAGATAATGCCTCTCATTGCAAATGTGTACAGCGCGAGCTGAAAATGCATTTACAGCACTAAAAAACCAAACTTTTATAACAGCTAAACCAAACGTTTCCAATGTAAATTTCCACCTTTATATAGTGTAAAAAGGCATCCTGAAGCCTGGAAAGTCATTAATTTGATTGTCCAGTATTTCCTTCATGAGATAATGCCTCACATAGCAAATGTGTACAGTGCGAGCTGAAAATGCATTTTCAGCACTAAAAAACCAAACTTTTATAACAGCTAAACCAAACGTTTCCAATGTAAATTCCACCTTTATATAGTGTAAAAAGACATCCTGAAGCCTGGGCAGTCATTAATTTGATTGTCCAATATTTCCCTTTTGAGATAATGCCTCTCATAGCAAATGTGTACAGCGCGAGCTGAAAATGCATTTACAGCACTAAAAAACCAAACTTTTATAACAGCTAAACCAAACGTTTCCAATGTAAATTTCCACCTTTATATAGTGTAGAAAGGCATCCTGAAGCCTGGAAAGTCATTAATTTGATTGTCCAGTATTTCCTTCATGAGATATTGCAACACTTAGAAAAAGTGTACAGCGCCAGGAGACAATGAATTTTCAGCACTAAAAAACCGAAACTTCATTAACAGCTAAACTAAACGTTTCCAATGTAAATTTCCACCTTTATATAGTGTAAAAAGACATCCTGAAGCCTGGGCAGCCATTAATTTTATTGTCCAATATTTCCCTTATGAGATAATGCCTCTCATAGCAAATGTGTACAGCGCGAGCTGAAAATGCATTTACAGCACTAAAAAACCAAACTTTTATAACAGCTAAACCAAACGTTTCCAATGTAAATTTCCACCTTTATATAGTGTAAAAGGACATCCTGAAGCCTGGGCAGTCATTAATTTGATTGTCCAATATTTCCCTTATGAGATAATGCCTCTCATAGCAAATGTGTACAGCGCGAGCTGAAAATGCATTTACAGCACTAAAAAACCAAACTTTTATAACAGCTAAACCAAACGTTTCCAATGTAAATTTCTACCTTTATATAGTGTAGAAAGGCATCCTGAAGCCTGGAAAGTCATTAATTTGATTGTCCAGTATTTCCTTCATGAGATATTGCAACACTTAGAAAAAGTGTACAGCGCCAGCAGACAATGAATTTTCAGCACTAAAAAACCGAAACTTCATTAACAGCTAAACTAAACGTTTCCAATGTAAATTTCCACCTTTATATAGTGTAAAAAGACATCCTGAAGCCTGGGCAGCCATTAATTTGATTGTCCAATATTTCCCTTATGAGATAATGCCTCTCATAGCAAATGTGTACAGCGCGAGCTGAAAATGCATTTACAGCACTAAAAAACCAAACTTTTATAACAGCTAAACCAAACGTTTCCAATGTAAATTTCCACCTTTATATAGTGTAAAAAGACATCCTGAAGCCTGGGCAGTCATTAATTTGATTGTCCAGTATTTCCCTTATGAGATAATGCCTCACATAGCAAATGTGTACAGCGCGAGCTGAAAATGCATTTACAGCACTAAAAAAACAAACTTTTATAACAGCTAAACTAAACGTTTCCAATGTAAATTTCCACCTTTATATAGTGTAAAAAGACATCCTGAAGCCTGGGCAGCCATTAATTTGATTGTCCAATATTTCCCTTATGAGATAATGCCTCTCATAGCAAATGTGTACAGCGCGAGCTGAAAATGCATTTACAGCACTAAAAAAACAAACTTTTATAACAGCTAAACCAAACGTTTCCAATGTAAATTTCCACCTTTATATAGTGTAGAAAGGCATCCTGAAGCCTGGAAAGTCATTAATTTGATTGTCCAGTATTTCCTTCATGAGATATTGCAACACTTAGAAAAAGTGTACAGCGCCAGCAGACAATGAATTTTCAGCACTAAAAAAACGAAACTTCATTAACAGCTAAACCAAACGTTTCCAATGTAAATTTCCACATTTATAGAGTGTAAAAAGGCATCCTGAAGCCTGGGAAGTCATTAATTTGATTGTCCAGTATTTCCCTTATGAGATAATGCCTCACATTGCAAATGTGTACAGTGCGAGCTGAAAATGCATTTTCAGCACTAAAAAACCAAACTTTTATAACAGCTAAACCAAACGTTTCCAATGTAAATTTCCACCTTTATATAGTGTAAAAAGACATCCTGAAGCCTGGGCAGTCATTAATTTGATTGTCCAGTATTTCCCTTATGAGATAATGCCTCACATAGCAAATGTGTACAGTGCGAGCTGAAAATGCATTTTCAGCACGAAAAAAACCAAACTTTTATAACAACTAAACCAAACGTTTCCAATGTAAATTTCCACCTTTATATAGTGTAAAAAGACATCCTGGAGCCTGGGCAGTCATTAATTTGATTGTCCAATATTTCCCTTATGAGATAATGCCTCTCATAGCAAATGTGTACAGCGCGAGCTGAAAATGCATTTACAGCACTAAAAAAACAAACTTTTATAACAGCTAAACCAAACGTTTCCAATGTACATTTCCACCTTTATATAGTGTAGAAAGGCATCCTGAAGCCTGGAAAGTCATTAATTTGATTGTCCAGTATTTCCTTCATGAGATATTGCAACACTTAGAAAAAGTGTACAGCGCCAGCAGACAATGAATTTTCAGCACTAAAAAAACGAAACTTCATTAACAGCTGAACTAAACGTTTCCAATGTAAATTTCCACCTTTATATAGTGTAAAAAGACATCCTGAAGCCTGGGCAGTCATTAATTTGATTGTCCAATATTTCCCTTATGAGATAATGCCTCTCATAGCAAATGTGTACAGCGCGAGCTGAAAATGCATTTACAGCACTAAAAAACCAAACTTTTATAACAGCTAAACCAAACGTTTCCAATGTAAATTTCCACCTTTATATAGTGTAGAAAGGCATCCTGAAGCCTGGAAAGTCATTAATTTGATTGTCCAGTATTTCCTTCATGAGATATTGCAACACTTAGAAAAAGTGTACAGCGCCAGCAGACAATGAATTTTCAGCACAAAAAAAACGAAACTTCATTAACAGCTAAACCAAACGTTTCCAATGTAAATTTCCACATTTATAGAGTGTAAAAAGGCATCCTGAAGCCTGGGAAGTCATTAATTTGAATGTCCAGTATTTCCCTTATGAGATAATGCCTCACATAGCAAATGTGTACAGTGCGAGCTGAAAATGCATTTTCAGCACTAAAAAACCAAACTTTTATAACAGCTAAACCAAACGTTTCCAATGTAAATTTCCACCTTTATATAGTGTAAAAAGACATCCTGAAGCCTGGGCAGTCATTAATTTGATTGTCCAGTATTTCCCTTATGAGATAATGCCTCACATAGCAAATGTGTACAGCGCGAGCTGAAAATGCATTTACAGCACTAAAAAAACAAACTTTTATAACAGCTAAACTAAACGTTTCCAATGTAAATTTCCACCTTTATATAGTGTAAAAAGACATCCTGAAGCCTGGGCAGTCATTAATTTGATTGTCCAGTATTTCCCTTATGAGATAATGCCTCACATAGCAAATGTGTACAGCGCGAGCTGAAAATGCATTTACAGCACTAAAAAAACAAACTTTTATAACAGCTAAACCAAACGTTTCCAATGTAAATTTCCACATTTATAGAGTGTAAAAATGCATCCTGAAGCCTGGGAAGTCATTAATTTGATTGTCCAGTATTTCCCTTATGAGATAATGCCTCACATAGCAAATGTGTACAGTGCGAGCTGAAAATACATTTTCAGCACTAAAAAACCAAACTTTTATAACAGCTAAACCAAACGTTTCCAATGTAAATTTCCACCTTTATATAGTGTAAAAAGACATCCTGAAGCCTGGGCAGTCATTAATTTGATTGTCCAATATTTCCCTTATGAGATAATGCCTCTCATAGCAAATGTGTACAGCGCGAGCTGAAAATGCATTTACAGCACTAAAAAACCAAACTTTTATAACAGCTAAACCAAACGTTTCCAATGTAAATTTCCACCTTTATATAGTGTAGAAAGGCATCCTGAAGCCTGGAAAGTCTTTAATTTGATTGTCCAGTATTTCCTTCATGAGATATTGCAACACTTAGAAAAAGTGTACAGCGCCAGCAGACAATGAATTTTCAGCACTAAAAAACCGAAACTTCATTAACAGCTAAACTAAACGTTTCCAATGTAAATTTCCACCTTTATATAGTGTAAAAAGACATCCTGAAGCCTGGGCAGCCATTAATTTGATTGTCCAATATTTCCCTTATGAGATAATGCCTCTCATAGCAAATGTGTACAGCGCGAGCTGAAAATGCATTTACAGCACTAAAAAACCAAATTTTTATAACAGCTAAACCAAACGTTTCCAATGTAAATTTCCACCTTTATAGAGTGTAAAAAGACATCCTGAAGCCTGGGCAGTCATTAATTTGATTGTCCAATATTTCCCTTATGAGATAATGCCTCTCATAGCAAATGTGTACAGCGCGAGCTGAAAATGCATTTACAGCACTAAAAAACCAAACTTTTATAACAGCTAAACCAAACGTTTCCAATGTAAATTTCTACCTTTATATAGTGTAGAAAGGCATCCTGAAGCCTGGAAAGTCATTAATTTGATTGTCCAGTATTTCCTTCATGAGATATTGCAACACTTAGAAAAAGTGTACAGCGCCAGCAGACAATGTTTTTTCAGCACTAAAAAAACGAAACTTCATTAACAGCTAAACCAAACGTTTCCAATGTAAATTTCCACATTTATAGAGTGTAAAAAGGCATCCTGAAGCCTGGGAAGTCATTAATTTGATTGTCCAGTATTTCCCTTATGATATAATGCCTCACATAGCAAATGTGTACAGCGCGAGCTGAAAATGCATTTACAGCACTAAAAAACCAAAATTTTATAACAGCTAAACCAAACGTTTCCAATGTAAATTTCCACCTTTATATAGTGTAGAAAGGCATCCTGAAGCCTGGAAAGTGATTAATTTGATTGTCCAGTATTTCCTTCATGAGATATTGCAACACTTAGAAAAAGTGTACAGCGCCAGCAGACAATGAATTTTCAGCACTAAAAAACCGAAACTTCATTAACAGCTAAACTAAACGTTTCCAATGTAAATTTCCACCTTTATATAGTGTAAAAAGACATCCTGAAGCCTGGGCAGTCATTAATTTGATTGTCCAATATTTCCCTTATGAGATAATGCCTTTCATAGCAAATGTGTACAGCGCGAGCTGAAAATGCATTTACAGCACTAAAAAACCAAACTTTTATAACAGCTAAACCAAACGTTTCCAATGTAAATTTCCACCTTTATTTAGTGTAGAAAGGCATCCTGAAGCCTGGAAAGTCATTAATTTGATTGTCCAGTATTTCCTTCATGAGATATTGCAACACTTAGAAAAAGTGTACAGCGCCAGCAGACAATGAATTTCCAGCACTAAAAAAACGAAACTTCATTAACAGCTAAACTAAACGTTTCCAATGTAAATTTCCACCTTTATATAGTGTAAAAAGACATCCTGAAGCCTGGGCAGTCATTAATTTGATTGTCCAATATTTCCCTTATGAGATAATGCCTCTCATAGCAAATGTGTACAGCGCGAGCTGAAAATGCATTTACAGCACTAAAAAACCAAACTTTTATAACAGCTAAACCAAACGTTTCCAATGTAAATTTCCACCTTTATATAGTGTAGAAAGGCATCCTGAAGCCTGGAAAGTCATTAATTTGATTGTCCAGTATTTCCTTCATGAGATATTGCAACACTTAGAAAAAGTGTACAGCGCCAGCAGACAATGAATTTTCAGCACTAAAAAAACGAAACTTCATTAACAGCTAAACTAAACGTTTCCAATGTAAATTTCCACCTTTATATAGTGTAAAAAGACATCCTGAAGCCTGGGCAGTCATTAATTTGATTGTCCAATATTTCCCTTATGAGATAATGCCTCTCATAGCAAATGTGTACAGCGCGAGCTGAAAATGCATTTACAGCACTAAAAAACCAAACTTTTATAACAGCTAAACCAAACGTTTCCAATATAAATTTCCACCTTTATATAGTGTAGAAAGGCATCCTGAAGCCTGGAAAGTCATTAATTTGATTGTCCAGTATTTCCTTCATGAGATATTGCAACACTTAGAAAAAGTGTACAGCGCCAGCAGACAATGAATTTTCAGCACTAAAAAAACGAAACTTCATTAACAGCTAAACCAAACGTTTCCAATGTAAATTTCCACATTTATAGAGTGTAAAAAGGCATCCTGAAGCCTGGGAAGTCATTAATTTGATTGTCCAGTATTTCCCTTATGAGATAATGCCTCACATAGCAAATGTGTACAGTGCGAGCTGAAAATGCATTTTCAGCACTAAAAAACCAAACTTTTATAACAGCTAAACCAAACGTTTCCAATGTAAATTTCCACCTTTATATAGTGTAAAAAGACATCCTGAAGCCTGGGCAGTCATTAATTTGATTGTCCAGTATTTCCCTTATGAGATAATGCCTCACATAGCAAATGTGTACAGCGCGAGCTGAAAATGCATTTACAGCACTAAAAAAACAAACTTTTATAACAGCTAAACCAAACGTTTCCAATGTAAATTTCCACATTTATAGAGTGTAAAAATGCATCCTGAAGCCTGGGAAGTCATTAATTTGATTGTCCAGTATTTCCCTTATGAGATAATGCCTCACATAGCAAATGTGTACAGTGCGAGCTGAAAATACATTTTCAGCACTAAAAAACCAAACTTTTATAACAGCTAAACCAAACGTTTCCAATGTAAATTTCCACCTTTATATAGTGTAAAAAGACATCCTGAAGCCTGGGCAGTCATTAATTTGATTGTCCAATATTTCCCTTATGAGATAATGCCTCTCATAGCAAATGTGTACAGCGCGAGCTGAAAATGCATTTACAGCACTAAAAAACCAAACTTTTATAACAGCTAAACCAAACGTTTCCAATGTAAATTTCCACCTTTATATAGTGTAGAAAGGCATCCTGAAGCCTGGAAAGTCTTTAATTTGATTGTCCAGTATTTCCTTCATGAGATATTGCAACACTTAGAAAAAGTGTACAGCGCCAGCAGACAATGAATTTTCAGCACTAAAAAACCGAAACTTCATTAACAGCTAAACTAAACGTTTCCAATGTAAATTTCCACCTTTATATAGTGTAAAAAGACATCCTGAAGCCTGGGCAGCCATTAATTTGATTGTCCAATATTTCCCTTATGAGATAATGCCTCTCATAGCAAATGTGTACAGCGCGAGCTGAAAATGCATTTACAGCACTAAAAAACCAAATTTTTATAACAGCTAAACCAAACGTTTCCAATGTAAATTTCCACCTTTATAGAGTGTAAAAAGACATCCTGAAGCCTGGGCAGTCATTAATTTGATTGTCCAATATTTCCCTTATGAGATAATGCCTCTCATAGCAAATGTGTACAGCGCGAGCTGAAAATGCATTTACAGCACTAAAAAACCAAACTTTTATAACAGCTAAACCAAACGTTTCCAATGTAAATTTCTACCTTTATATAGTGTAGAAAGGCATCCTGAAGCCTGGAAAGTCATTAATTTGATTGTCCAGTATTTCCTTCATGAGATATTGCAACACTTAGAAAAAGTGTACAGCGCCAGCAGACAATGTTTTTTCAGCACTAAAAAAACGAAACTTCATTAACAGCTAAACCAAACGTTTCCAATGTAAATTTCCACATTTATAGAGTGTAAAAAGGCATCCTGAAGCCTGGGAAGTCATTAATTTGATTGTCCAGTATTTCCCTTATGATATAATGCCTCACATAGCAAATGTGTACAGCGCGAGCTGAAAATGCATTTACAGCACTAAAAAACCAAAATTTTATAACAGCTAAACCAAACGTTTCCAATGTAAATTTCCACCTTTATATAGTGTAGAAAGGCATCCTGAAGCCTGGAAAGTGATTAATTTGATTGTCCAGTATTTCCTTCATGAGATATTGCAACACTTAGAAAAAGTGTACAGCGCCAGCAGACAATGAATTTTCAGCACTAAAAAACCGAAACTTCATTAACAGCTAAACTAAACGTTTCCAATGTAAATTTCCACCTTTATATAGTGTAAAAAGACATCCTGAAGCCTGGGCAGTCATTAATTTGATTGTCCAATATTTCCCTTATGAGATAATGCCTCTCATAGCAAATGTGTACAGCGCGAGCTGAAAATGCATTTACAGGACTAAAAACCCAAACTTTTATAACAGCTAAACCAAACGTTTCCAATGTAAATTTCCACCTTTATATAGTGTAGAAAGGCATCTTGAAGCCTGGAAAGTCATTAATTTGATTGTCCAGTATTTCCTTCATGAGATATTGCAACACTTAGAAAAGGTGTACAGCGCCAGCAGACAATGAATTTTCAGCACTAAAAAAACGAAACTTCATTAACAGCTAAACCAAACGTTTCCAATGTAAATTTCCACATTTATAGAGTGTAAAAAGGCATCCTGAAAGCCCCGGAAGTCATTAATTTGATTGTCCAGTATTTCCCTTATGAGATAATGCCTCACATAGCAAATGTGTACAGTGCGAGCTGAAAATGCATTTTCAGCACTAAAAAACCAAACTTTTATAACAGCTAAACCAAACGTTTCCAATGTAAATTTCCACCTTTATATAGTGTAAAAAGACATCCTGAAGCCTGGGCAGTCATTAATTCGATTGTCCAATATTTCCTTTATGAGATAATGCCTCTCATTGCAAATGTGTACAGCGCGAGCTGAAAATGCATTTACAGCACTAAAAAACCAAACTTTTATAACAGCTAAACCAAACGTTTCCAATGTAAATTTCCACCTTTATATAGTGTAAAAAGGCATCCTGAAGCCTGGAAAGTCATTAATTTGATTGTCCAGTATTTCCTTCATGAGATAATGCCTCACATAGCAAATGTGTACAGTGCGAGCTGAAAATGCATTTTCAGCACTAAAAAACCAAACTTTTATAACAGCTAAACCAAACGTTTCCAATGTAAATTCCACCTTTATATAGTGTAAAAAGACATCCTGAAGCCTGGGCAGTCATTAATTTGATTGTCCAATATTTCCCTTTTGAGATAATGCCTCTCATAGCAAATGTGTACAGCGCGAGCTGAAAATGCATTTACAGCACTAAAAAACCAAACTTTTATAACAGCTAAACCAAACGTTTCCAATGTAAATTTCCACCTTTATATAGTGTAGAAAGGCATCCTGAAGCCTGGAAAGTCATTAATTTGATTGTCCAGTATTTCCTTCATGAGATATTGCAACACTTAGAAAAAGTGTACAGCGCCAGGAGACAATGAATTTTCAGCACTAAAAAACCGAAACTTCATTAACAGCTAAACTAAACGTTTCCAATGTAAATTTCCACCTTTATATAGTGTAAAAAGACATCCTGAAGCCTGGGCAGCCATTAATTTGATTGTCCAATATTTCCCTTATGAGATAATGCCTCTCATAGCAAATGTGTACAGCGCGAGCTGAAAATGCATTTACAGCACTAAAAAACCAAACTTTTATAACAGCTAAACCAAACGTTTCCAATGTAAATTTCCACCTTTATATAGTGTAAAAAGACATCCTGAAGCCTGGGCAGTCATTAATTTGATTGTCCAATATTTCCCTTATGAGATAATGCCTCTCATAGCAAATGTGTACAGCGCGAGCTGAAAATGCATTTACAGCACTAAAAAACCAAACTTTTATAACAGCTAAACCAAACGTTTCCAATGTAAATTTCTACCTTTATATAGTGTAGAAAGGCATCCTGAAGCCTGGAAAGTCATTAATTTGATTGTCCAGTATTTCCTTCATGAGATATTGCAACACTTAGAAAAAGTGTACAGCGCCAGCAGACAATGAATTTTCAGCACTAAAAAAACGAAACTTCATTAACAGCTAAACTAAACGTTTCCAATGTAAATTTCCACCTTTATATAGTGTAAAAAGACATCCTGAAGCCTGGGCAGTCATTAATTTGATTGTCCAATATTTCCCTTATGAGATAATGCCTCTCATAGCAAATGTGTACAGCGCGAGCTGAAAATGCATTTACAGCACTAAAAAACCAAACTTTTATAACAGCTAAACCAAACGTTTCCAATGTAAATTTCCACCTTTATATAGTGTAAAAAGACATCCTGAAGCCTGGGCAGTCATTAATTTGATTGTCCAATATTTCCCTTATGAGATAATGCCTCTCATAGCAAATGTGTACAGCGCGAGCTGAAAATGCATTTACAGCACTAAAAAACCAAACTTTTATAACAGCTAAACCAAACGTTTCCAATGTAAATTTCCACCTTTATATAGTGTAGAAAGGCATCCTGAAGCCTGGAAAGTCATTAATTTGATTGTCCAGTATTTCCTTCATGAGATATTGCAACACTTAGAAAAAGTGTACAGCGCCAGCAGACAATGAATTTTCAGCACTAAAAAAACGAAACTTCATTAACAGCTAAACCAAACGTTTCCAATGTAAATTTCCACATTTATAGAGTGTAAAAAGGCATCCTGAAGCCTGGGAAGTAATTAATTTGATTGTCCAGTATTTCCCTTATGAGATAATGCCTCACATAGCAAATGTGTACAGTGCGAGCTGAAAATGCATTTTCAGCACTAAAAAACCAAACTTTTATAACAGCTAAACCAAACGTTTCCAATGTAAATTTCCACCTTTTTATAGTGTAAAAAGACATCCTGAAGCCTGGGCAGTCATTAATTTGATTGTCCAGTATTTCCCTTATGAGATAATGCCTCACATAGCAAATGTGTACAGCGCGAGCTGAAAATGCATTTACAGCACTAAAAAAACAAACTTTTATAACAGCTAAACTAAACGTTTCCAATGTAAATTTCCACCTTTATATAGTGTAAAAAGACATCCTGAAGCCTGGGCAGTCATTAATTTGATTGTCCAATATTTCGCTTATGAGATAATGCCTCTCATAGCAAATGTGTACAGCGCGAGCTGAAAATGCATTTACAGGACTAAAAACCCAAACTTTTATAACAGCTAAACCAAACGTTTCCAATGTAAATTTCCACCTTTATATAGTGTAGAAAGGCATCTTGAAGCCTGGAAAGTCATTAATTTGATTGTCCAGTATTTCCTTCATGAGATATTGCAACACTTAGAAAAGGTGTACAGCGCCAGCAGACAATGAATTTTCAGCACTAAAAAAACGAAACTTCATTAACAGCTAAACCAAACGTTTCCAATGTAAATTTCCACATTTATAGAGTGTAAAAAGGCATCCTGAAAGCCTGGGAAGTCATTAATTTGATTGTCCAGTATTTCCCTTATGAGATAATGCCTCACATAGCAAATGTGTACAGTGCGAGCTGAAAATGCATTTTCAGCACTAAAAAACCAAACTTTTATAACAGCTAAACCAAACGTTTCCAATGTAAATTTCCACCTTTATATAGTGTAAAAAGACATCCTGAAGCCTGGGCAGTCATTAATTCGATTGTCCAATATTTCCTTTATGAGATAATGCCTCTCATAGCAAATGTGTACAGCGCGAGCTGAAAATGCATTTACAGCACTAAAAAACCAAACTTTTATAACAGCTAAACCAAACGTTTCCAATGTAAATTTCCACCTTTATATAGTGTAAAAAGGCATCCTGAAGCCTGGAAAGTCATTAATTTGATTGTCCAGTATTTCCTTCATGAGATAATGCCTCACATAGCAAATGTGTACAGTGCGAGCTGAAAATGCATTTTCAGCACTAAAAAACCAAACTTTTATAACAGCTAAACCAAACGTTTCCAATGTAAATTCCACCTTTATATAGTGTAAAAAGACATCCTGAAGCCTGGGCAGTCATTAATTTGATTGTCCAATATTTCCCTTTTGAGATAATGCCTCTCATAGCAAATGTGTACAGCGCGAGCTGAAAATGCATTTACAGCACTAAAAAACCAAACTTTTATAACAGCTAAACCAAACGTTTCCAATGTAAATTTCCACCTTTATATAGTGTAAAAAGACATCCTGAAGCCTGGGCAGTCATTAATTCGATTGTCCAATATTTCCTTTATGAGATAATGCCTCTCATTGCAAATGTGTACAGCGCGAGCTGAAAATGCATTTACAGCACTAAAAAACCAAACTTTTATAACAGCTAAACCAAACGTTTCCAATGTAAATTTCCACCTTTATATAGTGTAAAAAGGCATCCTGAAGCCTGGAAAGTCATTAATTTGATTGTCCAGTATTTCCTTCATGAGATAATGCCTCACATAGCAAATGTGTACAGTGCGAGCTGAAAATGCATTTTCAGCACTAAAAAACCAAACTTTTATAACAGCTAAACCAAACGTTTCCAATGTAAATTCCACCTTTATATAGTGTAAAAAGACATCCTGAAGCCTGGGCAGTCATTAATTTGATTGTCCAATATTTCCCTTTTGAGATAATGCCTCTCATAGCAAATGTGTACAGCGCGAGCTGAAAATGCATTTACAGCACTAAAAAACCAAACTTTTATAACAGCTAAACCAAACGTTTCCAATGTAAATTTCCACCTTTATATAGTGTAGAAAGGCATCCTGAAGCCTGGAAAGTCATTAATTTGATTGTCCAGTATTTCCTTCATGAGATATTGCAACACTTAGAAAAAGTGTACAGCGCCAGGAGACAATGAATTTTCAGCACTAAAAAACCGAAACTTCATTAACAGCTAAACTAAACGTTTCCAATGTAAATTTCCACCTTTATATAGTGTAAAAAGACATCCTGAAGCCTGGGCAGCCATTAATTTTATTGTCCAATATTTCCCTTATGAGATAATGCCTCTCATAGCAAATGTGTACAGCGCGAGCTGAAAATGCATTTACAGCACTAAAAAACCAAACTTTTATAACAGCTAAACCAAACGTTTCCAATGTAAATTTCCACCTTTATATAGTGTAAAAGGACATCCTGAAGCCTGGGCAGTCATTAATTTGATTGTCCAATATTTCCCTTATGAGATAATGCCTCTCATAGCAAATGTGTACAGCGCGAGCTGAAAATGCATTTACAGCACTAAAAAACCAAACTTTTATAACAGCTAAACCAAACGTTTCCAATGTAAATTTCTACCTTTATATAGTGTAGAAAGGCATCCTGAAGCCTGGAAAGTCATTAATTTGATTGTCCAGTATTTCCTTCATGAGATATTGCAACACTTAGAAAAAGTGTACAGCGCCAGCAGACAATGAATTTTCAGCACTAAAAAACCGAAACTTCATTAACAGCTAAACTAAACGTTTCCAATGTAAATTTCCACCTTTATATAGTGTAAAAAGACATCCTGAAGCCTGGGCAGCCATTAATTTTATTGTCCAATATTTCCCTTATGAGATAATGCCTCTCATAGCAAATGTGTACAGCGCGAGCTGAAAATGCATTTACAGCACTAAAAAACCAAACTTTTATAACAGCTAAACCAAACGTTTCCAATGTAAATTTCCACCTTTATATAGTGTAAAAAGACATCCTGAAGCCTGGGCAGTCATTAATTTGATTGTCCAGTATTTCCCTTATGAGATAATGCCTCACATAGCAAATGTGTACAGCGCGAGCTGAAAATGCATTTACAGCACTAAAAAAACAAACTTTTATAACAGCTAAACTAAACGTTTCCAATGTAAATTTCCACATTTATAGAGTGTAAAAAGGCATCCTGAAGCCTGGGAAGTCATTAATTTGATTGTCCAGTATTTCCCTTATGAGATAATGCCTCACATTGCAAATGTGTACAGTGCGAGCTGAAAATGCATTTTCAGCACTAAAAAACCAAACTTTTATAACAGCTAAACCAAACGTTTCCAATGTAAATTTCCACCTTTATATAGTGTAAAAAGACATCCTGAAGCCTGGGCAGTCATTAATTTGATTGTCCAGTATTTCCCTTATGAGATAATGCCTCACATAGCAAATGTGTACAGTGCGAGCTGAAAATGCATTTTCAGCACGAAAAAAACCAAACTTTTATAACAACTAAACCAAACGTTTCCAATGTAAATTTCCACCTTTATATAGTGTAAAAAGACATCCTGGAGCCTGGGCAGTCATTAATTTGATTGTCCAATATTTCCCTTATGAGATAATGCCTCTCATAGCAAATGTGTACAGCGCGAGCTGAAAATGCATTTACAGCACTAAAAAAACAAACTTTTATAACAGCTAAACCAAACGTTTCCAATGTACATTTCCACCTTTATATAGTGTAGAAAGGCATCCTGAAGCCTGGAAAGTCATTAATTTGATTGTCCAGTATTTCCTTCATGAGATATTGCAACACTTAGAAAAAGTGTACAGCGCCAGCAGACAATGAATTTTCAGCACTAAAAAAACGAAACTTCATTAACAGCTGAACTAAACGTTTCCAATGTAAATTTCCACCTTTATATAGTGTAAAAAGACATCCTGAAGCCTGGGCAGTCATTAATTTGATTGTCCAATATTTCCCTTATGAGATAATGCCTCTCATAGCAAATGTGTACAGCGCGAGCTGAAAATGCATTTACAGCACTAAAAAACCAAACTTTTATAACAGCTAAACCAAACGTTTCCAATGTAAATTTCCACCTTTATATAGTGTAGAAAGGCATCCTGAAGCCTGGAAAGTCATTAATTTGATTGTCCAGTATTTCCTTCATGAGATATTGCAACACTTAGAAAAAGTGTACAGCGCCAGCAGACAATGAATTTTCAGCACAAAAAAAACGAAACTTCATTAACAGCTAAACCAAACGTTTCCAATGTAAATTTCCACATTTATAGAGTGTAAAAAGGCATCCTGAAGCCTGGGAAGTCATTAATTTGATTGTCCAGTATTTCCCTTATGAGATAATGCCTCACATAGCAAATGTGTACAGTGCGAGCTGAAAATGCATTTTCAGCACTAAAAAACCAAACTTTTATAACAGCTAAACCAAACGTTTCCAATGTAAATTTCCACCTTTATATAGTGTAAAAAGACATCCTGAAGCCTGGGCAGTCATTAATTTGATTGTCCAATATTTCGCTTATGAGATATTGCCTCTCATAGCAAATGTGTACAGCGCGAGCTGAAAATGCATTTACAGGACTAAAAACCCAAACTTTTATAACAGCTAAACCAAACGTTTCCAATGTAAATTTCCACCTTTATATAGTGTAGAAAGGCATCTTGAAGCCTGGAAAGTCATTAATTTGATTGTCCAGTATTTCCTTCATGAGATATTGCAACACTTAGAAAAGGTGTACAGCGCCAGCAGACAATGAATTTTCAGCACTAAAAAAACGAAACTTCATTAACAGCTAAACCAAACGTTTCCAATGTAAATTTCCACATTTATAGAGTGTAAAAAGGCATCCTGAAAGCCCCGGAAGTCATTAATTTGATTGTCCAGTATTTCCCTTATGAGATAATGCCTCACATAGCAAATGTGTACAGTGCGAGCTGAAAATGCATTTTCAGCACTAAAAAACCAAACTTTTATAACAGCTAAACCAAACGTTTCCAATGTAAATTTCCACCTTTATATAGTGTAAAAAGACATCCTGAAGCCTGGGCAGTCATTAATTCGATTGTCCAATATTTCCTTTATGAGATAATGCCTCTCATTGCAAATGTGTACAGCGCGAGCTGAAAATGCATTTACAGCACTAAAAAACCAAACTTTTATAACAGCTAAACCAAACGTTTCCAATGTAAATTTCCACCTTTATATAGTGTAAAAAGGCATCCTGAAGCCTGGAAAGTCATTAATTTGATTGTCCAGTATTTCCTTCATGAGATAATGCCTCACATAGCAAATGTGTACAGTGCGAGCTGAAAATGCATTTTCAGCACTAAAAAACCAAACTTTTATAACAGCTAAACCAAACGTTTCCAATGTAAATTCCACCTTTATATAGTGTAAAAAGACATCCTGAAGCCTGGGCAGTCATTAATTTGATTGTCCAATATTTCCCTTTTGAGATAATGCCTCTCATAGCAAATGTGTACAGCGCGAGCTGAAAATGCATTTACAGCACTAAAAAACCAAACTTTTATAACAGCTAAACCAAACGTTTCCAATGTAAATTTCCACCTTTATATAGTGTAGAAAGGCATCCTGAAGCCTGGAAAGTCATTAATTTGATTGTCCAGTATTTCCTTCATGAGATATTGCAACACTTAGAAAAAGTGTACAGCGCCAGGAGACAATGAATTTTCAGCACTAAAAAACCGAAACTTCATTAACAGCTAAACTAAACGTTTCCAATGTAAATTTCCACCTTTATATAGTGTAAAAAGACATCCTGAAGCCTGGGCAGCCATTAATTTGATTGTCCAATATTTCCCTTATGAGATAATGCCTCTCATAGCAAATGTGTACAGCGCGAGCTGAAAATGCATTTACAGCACTAAAAAACCAAACTTTTATAACAGCTAAACCAAACGTTTCCAATGTAAATTTCCACCTTTATATAGTGTAAAAAGACATCCTGAAGCCTGGGCAGTCATTAATTTGATTGTCCAATATTTCCCTTATGAGATAATGCCTCTCATAGCAAATGTGTACAGCGCGAGCTGAAAATGCATTTACAGCACTAAAAAACCAAACTTTTATAACAGCTAAACCAAACGTTTCCAATGTAAATTTCTACCTTTATATAGTGTAGAAAGGCATCCTGAAGCCTGGAAAGTCATTAATTTGATTGTCCAGTATTTCCTTCATGAGATATTGCAACACTTAGAAAAAGTGTACAGCGCCAGCAGACAATGAATTTTCAGCACTAAAAAAACGAAACTTCATTAACAGCTAAACTAAACGTTTCCAATGTAAATTTCCACCTTTATATAGTGTAAAAAGACATCCTGAAGCCTGGGCAGTCATTAATTTGATTGTCCAATATTTCCCTTATGAGATAATGCCTCTCATAGCAAATGTGTACAGCGCGAGCTGAAAATGCATTTACAGCACTAAAAAACCAAACTTTTATAACAGCTAAACCAAACGTTTCCAATGTAAATTTCCACCTTTATATAGTGTAAAAAGACATCCTGAAGCCTGGGCAGTCATTAATTTGATTGTCCAATATTTCCCTTATGAGATAATGCCTCTCATAGCAAATGTGTACAGCGCGAGCTGAAAATGCATTTACAGCACTAAAAAACCAAACTTTTATAACAGCTAAACCAAACGTTTCCAATGTAAATTTCCACCTTTATATAGTGTAGAAAGGCATCCTGAAGCCTGGAAAGTCATTAATTTGATTGTCCAGTATTTCCTTCATGAGATATTGCAACACTTAGAAAAAGTGTACAGCGCCAGCAGACAATGAATTTTCAGCACTAAAAAAACGAAACTTCATTAACAGCTAAACCAAACGTTTCCAATGTAAATTTCCACATTTATAGAGTGTAAAAAGGCATCCTGAAGCCTGGGAAGTAATTAATTTGATTGTCCAGTATTTCCCTTATGAGATAATGCCTCACATAGCAAATGTGTACAGTGCGAGCTGAAAATGCATTTTCAGCACTAAAAAAACAAACTTTTATAACAGCTAAACCAAACGTTTCCAATGTAAATTTCCACCTTTTTATAGTGTAAAAAGACATCCTGAAGCCTGGGCAGTCATTAATTTGATTGTCCAGTATTTCCCTTATGAGATAATGCCTCACATAGCAAATGTGTACAGCGCGAGCTGAAAATGCATTTACAGCACTAAAAAAACAAACTTTTATAACAGCTAAACTAAACGTTTCCAATGTAAATTTCCACCTTTATATAGTGTAAAAAGACATCCTGAAGCCTGGGCAGTCATTAATTTGATTGTCCAATATTTCGCTTATGAGATAATGCCTCTCATAGCAAATGTGTACAGCGCGAGCTGAAAATGCATTTACAGGACTAAAAACCCAAACTTTTTTAACAGCTAAACCAAACGTTTCCAATGTAAATTTCCACCTTTATATAGTGTAGAAAGGCATCTTGAAGCCTGGAAAGTCATTAATTTGATTGTCCAGTATTTCCTTCATGAGATATTGCAACACTTAGAAAAGGTGTACAGCGCCAGCAGACAATGAATTTTCAGCACTAAAAAAACGAAACTTCATTAACAGCTAAACCAAACGTTTCCAATGTAAATTTCCACATTTATAGAGTGTAAAAAGGCATCCTGAAAGCCTGGGAAGTCATTAATTTGATTGTCCAGTATTTCCCTTATGAGATAATGCCTCACATAGCAAATGTGTACAGTGCGAGCTGAAAATGCATTTTCAGCACTAAAAAACCAAACTTTTATAACAGCTAAACCAAACGTTTCCAATGTAAATTTCCACCTTTATATAGTGTAAAAAGACATCCTGAAGCCTGGGCAGTCATTAATTCGATTGTCCAATATTTCCTTTATGAGATAATGCCTCTCATAGCAAATGTGTACAGCGCGAGCTGAAAATGCATTTACAGCACTAAAAAACCAAACTTTTATAACAGCTAAACCAAACGTTTCCAATGTAAATTTCCACCTTTATATAGTGTAAAAAGGCATCCTGAAGCCTGGAAAGTCATTAATTTGATTGTCCAGTATTTCCTTCATGAGATAATGCCTCACATAGCAAATGTGTACAGTGCGAGCTGAAAATGCATTTTCAGCACTAAAAAACCAAACTTTTATAACAGCTAAACCAAACGTTTCCAATGTAAATTCCACCTTTATATAGTGTAAAAAGACATCCTGAAGCCTGGGCAGTCATTAATTTGATTGTCCAATATTTCCCTTTTGAGATAATGCCTCTCATAGCAAATGTGTACAGCGCGAGCTGAAAATGCATTTACAGCACTAAAAAACCAAACTTTTATAACAGCTAAACCAAACGTTTCCAATGTAAATTTCCACCTTTATATAGTGTAAAAAGACATCCTGAAGCCTGGGCAGTCATTAATTCGATTGTCCAATATTTCCTTTATGAGATAATGCCTCTCATTGCAAATGTGTACAGCGCGAGCTGAAAATGCATTTACAGCACTAAAAAACCAAACTTTTATAACAGCTAAACCAAACGTTTCCAATGTAAATTTCCACCTTTATATAGTGTAAAAAGGCATCCTGAAGCCTGGAAAGTCATTAATTTGATTGTCCAGTATTTCCTTCATGAGATAATGCCTCACATAGCAAATGTGTACAGTGCGAGCTGAAAATGCATTTTCAGCACTAAAAAACCAAACTTTTATAACAGCTAAACCAAACGTTTCCAATGTAAATTCCACCTTTATATAGTGTAAAAAGACATCCTGAAGCCTGGGCAGTCATTAATTTGATTGTCCAATATTTCCCTTTTGAGATAATGCCTCTCATAGCAAATGTGTACAGCGCGAGCTGAAAATGCATTTACAGCACTAAAAAACCAAACTTTTATAACAGCTAAACCAAACGTTTCCAATGTAAATTTCCACCTTTATATAGTGTAGAAAGGCATCCTGAAGCCTGGAAAGTCATTAATTTGATTGTCCAGTATTTCCTTCATGAGATATTGCAACACTTAGAAAAAGTGTACAGCGCCAGGAGACAATGAATTTTCAGCACTAAAAAACCGAAACTTCATTAACAGCTAAACTAAACGTTTCCAATGTAAATTTCCACCTTTATATAGTGTAAAAAGACATCCTGAAGCCTGGGCAGCCATTAATTTTATTGTCCAATATTTCCCTTATGAGATAATGCCTCTCATAGCAAATGTGTACAGCGCGAGCTGAAAATGCATTTACAGCACTAAAAAACCAAACTTTTATAACAGCTAAACCAAACGTTTCCAATGTAAATTTCCACCTTTATATAGTGTAAAAGGACATCCTGAAGCCTGGGCAGTCATTAATTTGATTGTCCAATATTTCCCTTATGAGATAATGCCTCTCATAGCAAATGTGTACAGCGCGAGCTGAAAATGCATTTACAGCACTAAAAAACCAAACTTTTATAACAGCTAAACCAAACGTTTCCAATGTAAATTTCTACCTTTATATAGTGTAGAAAGGCATCCTGAAGCCTGGAAAGTCATTAATTTGATTGTCCAGTATTTCCTTCATGAGATATTGCAACACTTAGAAAAAGTGTACAGCGCCAGCAGACAATGAATTTTCAGCACTAAAAAAACGAAACTTCATTAACAGCTAAACTAAACGTTTCCAATGTAAATTTCCACCTTTATATAGTGTAAAAAGACATCCTGAAGCCTGGGCAGTCATTAATTTGATTGTCCAATATTTCCCTTATGAGATAATGCCTCTCATAGCAAATGTGTACAGCGCGAGCTGAAAATGCATTTACAGCACTAAAAAACCAAACTTTTATAACAGCTAAACCAAACGTTTCCAATGTAAATTTCCACCTTTATATAGTGTAAAAAGACATCCTGAAGCCTGGGCAGTCATTAATTTGATTGTCCAATATTTCCCTTATGAGATAATGCCTCTCATAGCAAATGTGTACAGCGCGAGCTGAAAATGCATTTACAGCACTAAAAAACCAAACTTTTATAACAGCTAAACCAAACGTTTCCAATGTAAATTTCCACCTTTATATAGTGTAGAAAGGCATCCTGAAGCCTGGAAAGTCATTAATTTGATTGTCCAGTATTTCCTTCATGAGATATTGCAACACTTAGAAAAAGTGTACAGCGCCAGCAGACAATGAATTTTCAGCACTAAAAAAACGAAACTTCATTAACAGCTAAACCAAACGTTTCCAATGTAAATTTCCACATTTATAGAGTGTAAAAAGGCATCCTGAAGCCTGGGAAGTAATTAATTTGATTGTCCAGTATTTCCCTTATGAGATAATGCCTCACATAGCAAATGTGTACAGTGCGAGCTGAAAATGCATTTTCAGCACTAAAAAAACAAACTTTTATAACAGCTAAACCAAACGTTTCCAATGTAAATTTCCACCTTTATATAGTGTAAAAAGACATCCTGAAGCCTGGGCAGTCATTAATTTGATTGTCCAGTATTTCCCTTATGAGATAATGCCTCACATAGCAAATGTGTACAGCGCGAGCTGAAAATGCATTTACAGCACTAAAAAAACAAACTTTTATAACAGCTAAACTAAACGTTTCCAATGTAAATTTCCACCTTTATATAGTGTAAAAAGACATCCTGAAGCCTGGGCAGTCATTAATTTGATTGTCCAATATTTCGCTTATGAGATAATGCCTCTCATAGCAAATGTGTACAGCGCGAGCTGAAAATGCATTTACAGGACTAAAAACCCAAACTTTTATAACAGCTAAACCAAACGTTTCCAATGTAAATTTCCACCTTTATATAGTGTAGAAAGGCATCTTGAAGCCTGGAAAGTCATTAATTTGATTGTCCAGTATTTCCTTCATGAGATATTGCAACACTTAGAAAAGGTGTACAGCGCCAGCAGACAATGAATTTTCAGCACTAAAAAAACGAAACTTCATTAACAGCTAAACCAAACGTTTCCAATGTAAATTTCCACATTTATAGAGTGTAAAAAGGCATCCTGAAAGCCTGGGAAGTCATTAATTTGATTGTCCAGTATTTCCCTTATGAGATAATGCCTCACATAGCAAATGTGTACAGTGCGAGCTGAAAATGCATTTTCAGCACTAAAAAACCAAACTTTTATAACAGCTAAACCAAACGTTTCCAATGTAAATTTCCACCTTTATATAGTGTAAAAAGACATCCTGAAGCCTGGGCAGTCATTAATTCGATTGTCCAATATTTCCTTTATGAGATAATGCCTCTCATAGCAAATGTGTACAGCGCGAGCTGAAAATGCATTTACAGCACTAAAAAACCAAACTTTTATAACAGCTAAACCAAACGTTTCCAATGTAAATTTCCACCTTTATATAGTGTAAAAAGGCATCCTGAAGCCTGGAAAGTCATTAATTTGATTGTCCAGTATTTCCTTCATGAGATAATGCCTCACATAGCAAATGTGTACAGTGCGAGCTGAAAATGCATTTTCAGCACTAAAAAACCAAACTTTTATAACAGCTAAACCAAACGTTTCCAATGTAAATTCCACCTTTATATAGTGTAAAAAGACATCCTGAAGCCTGGGCAGTCATTAATTTGATTGTCCAATATTTCCCTTTTGAGATAATGCCTCTCATAGCAAATGTGTACAGCGCGAGCTGAAAATGCATTTACAGCACTAAAAAACCAAACTTTTATAACAGCTAAACCAAACGTTTCCAATGTAAATTTCCACCTTTATATAGTGTAAAAAGGCATCCTGAAGCCTGGAAAGTCATTAATTTGATTGTCCAGTATTTCCTTCATGAGATAATGCCTCACATAGCAAATGTGTACAGTGCGAGCTGAAAATGCATTTTCAGCACAAAAAAACAAACTTTTATAACAGCTAAACCAAACGTTTCCAATGTAAATTCCACCTTTATATAGTGTAAAAAGACATCCTGAAGCCTGGGCAGTCATTAATTTGATTGTCCAGTATTTCCCTTATGAGATAATGCCTCACATAGCAAATGTGTACAGTGCGAGCTGAAAATGCATTTTCAGCACTAAAAAAACCAAACTTTTATAACAGCTAAACCAAACGTTTCCAATGTAAATTTCCACCTTTATATAGTGTAAAAAGACATCCTGAAGCCTGGGCAGTCATTAATTTGATTGTCCAATATTTCCCTTATGAGATAATGCCTCTCATAGCAAATGTGTACAGCGCGAGCTGAAAATGCATTTACAGCACTAAAAAACCAAACTTTTATAACAGCTAAACCAAACGTTTCCAATGTAAATTTCCACCTTTATATAGTGTAGAAAGGCATCCTGAAGCCTGGAAAGTCATTAATTTGATTGTCCAGTATTTCCTTCATGAGATATTGCAACACTTAGAAAAAGTGTACAGCGCCAGCAGACAATGAATTTTCAGCACTAAAAAAAACGAAACTTCATTAACAGCTAAACTAAACGTTTCCAATGTAAATTTCCTCCTTTATATAGTGTAAAAAGACATCCTGATGCCTGGGCAGTCATTAATTTGATTGTCCAATATTTCCCTTATGAGATAATGCCTCTCATAGCAAATGTGTACAGCGCGAGCTGAAAATGCATTTACAGCACTAAAAAACCAAACTTTTATAACAGCTAAACCAAAACTGGGTTTAGCTAGTCAGTAAAACACTCTTTATAGTGTAGCAACGTTAGTAACGCTAAATTCTTACCTAGTTTATGAGACGAGTGCTGTACTTGACTATTTTTTGTAATTTATTATTATTTTTTTTTTTTAATGCTTTATAGAGCAAATTGCACCTATGACAGTTGTTATTACCACAGAAGCCATCTCAAATGGTTGCAAACTCTGAGGGTGACTTTGAACCGGAAGTCCCGCCTCAATCGTCATCTGATTGACAGCGGAATCCTGGAGCCAGAGAAGAGAAAAGAATCAGACACGAAGTTGAAGAAGCGAAAAAAAATAAACATCGAATCTTAAAGTTCTCGCAACGAGGGTGACTGTTGGGGTCTGGAGAAGTGACCGGGAGATGGGGAGCCCCGTATTTTGGTCTTGGTAAGAGGGTAACTCACTTGATGTTGACGAGGGAACCTATGCCGCTATGCTATATACCGTCGTGAGAAAACTACGGCCTGGGGGCCACATGCGGCCCGTTAAACGTTTTAATCCGGCCCGCCGAATTTGAAAAAAAAAAAAATAAACCTTGTTAATGTTTTATTTTCAAAATAGTGTGGTTTTTCAAAGACAAGCTTTTGTTCACTTTCATTTAAAATTAAATGTATTTTTTTTCTCAGATGAGATGAGGTTACCAAAACACTCCATCCATCTGCTCCTGGTCCAGCCCCTCTGTCAAATTTTAGAACCCATTGTGGCCCGCCAATAAAAAAGTTTTCCCACCCCTGCTATATACTATAAACTATGTTGATGTCGTCAGGCCATTATAGAGTATTTCTTCTGACATTTTGAAGGAGAAATAATACTCAACGTTTTATTTTTTTATGATGTTTGAGGCATTCTGACTGAAATACAGTTAAATTGAGGTTACCAGTAGTCATTTCCATTACCTGTAAATGTAAATTAGAATGTAACTTACTACAGTGAACCCTCGGTTATCGCGGTTAATGGGGACCGAGACCACCCGCGAAAACTGAAAATCCGCGAAGTAGCGGCGCACCTTCAAAAATGCTTAAAAAAAAAAAGTGCGAAGTAGCGGCGCACCTTCAAAAATGCTTAAAAAAATAAATAAATAAAATAATATATATATATATATATATATATATATATATATATATACGGGTAGAGAGAGAGAGGGTGAAATTCATGTTATAACAAAAAAAAAAATTATTAAAACATTTTTTTATTCCCCAGCCATTATTTTTGTATTTATTCAATTACTTCTTTTTGTATTTATTTAATTACTTCGACTTTTACCTGCTGGTACGCCGTCCGGTGTGCCCTGGCATTCTTCATTTATTTATTCATTTATTCATTCATAACTGACAGCCTCGCGCTCCGCTCATGCCCGGGCGGAAGGTGTTCCTCTTCGGCTTAACAACCACGCACGCCGGCCGGTCTCCTCCGGAGCTCCCGCACGGTCCCGAACGGAGCGAAATGTCGCCCCGCTAGTGCCCGGGCGGAAGTTGTTCCTCTTCGGCTTAACTGCCACGCACGCTGGCCGGAGCTCTGGTACGGTCCGAACCGCGCGAAACGTCGCCCCAAATCGTGCCCGGGGGAACGTGCTCTTCTTTGTCCACTCTCCTCTTCGCCCACGTTCTTCTTCGGCGCACGCCGGCCGTCTAACCACTCCAGCGCCCCGTCGTGCCGCTCGGCGAAACTACAATGCCCCCGAATATTTTTTAGACCCGCGAAGCACTGAACCCGCGAAAGGTGAACCGCGAAGTAGCGAGGGTTCACTGTATTGCAGCCAGATACCTATAAAATGTCATTTAATTTGCACTGTTTTGATCGCCACTGTTTTGCTCATTGAACAACAAATGAAAAGATGAATCATACACAGTGTTTGTAAAGATAATTGTCAATGTTTTATTAAATGAAATTCCAATGTAAAATTGTGTAATATTGTGTTATATAATGGGTCTACAACATACATTTCTCACAGACAAGTAGAGCTTTTTCTCATGAAATGTGTTGAAAAAAAACTAACATTTGAACATTGTTTTGCGTTACAACATCCGTGTTTACTGGTCATAAATTATTAACTTAAGTTTAATATACACTACACGAGCTGGGTAGCCACCACGCCTCAACCACCATAACAAGTTCGCTAACCCTTTAAGTCGAACGAGGTAGCTAACATATCGGGTTCAATTTGTACCAAAAATATGCTGTTGTGCCTTGTGTCTCTGTATATGTCGTCATGACGTGTCATTTGACAAAGCCTTGTGTCGATGTTAGTTGTCGATGTAACAGTCTTTGTTAGATGTCAATGTATGTCTATGTTAGATCTCAATGTGTCGATGTTAGATGTCAATCTATGTGTCTATATTAGATGTGTTTATGTTAGATGTCTATGTAAATGTTTGTTAGATGTCGATGTGTGTAAGATGTCTATGTAAAGGTTGGTTAGATGTCGATGTCTATGTAAATGTTTATGATGGATGTCGATGTGTCTGTTAGATGTCCGTGTTTGTTAGATGTGATTGTAATGGTTTATGTTATAGACGTCAATGTAAGTGTCAATGTTAGATGCCCATGCATGTTTGTTAGATGTCGATATATGTGTCATTGTTACATTTCAACGTAAATGTTGTTCGTGCAAGTTTCCAGTCCTCCAGCCACGTGACATCATGCGCGTCAAAGTGATAACTCGTACATTTCACGGAGGGAAAAAAAACAGACACTATTGGTAGTTTTGACCGGGAAAAAAAATCATTTATTTTTTTCGAACACCTCATGTCTCTTTCAGCGTAAGAATAAACATGACACGACCAAAATAAAATATACCAACACAGGCAAATATTTAAGGAGCACTCAAGAGATACACTTCAGCTCATTTAATCCCACCTATTTTTACTAACGCAAACCCTTCAATTCTAGCGCCCACAGAATAGTGTGCTATAATGCTATAAAAATATGGAGCCTTTACCTGACAGCGTTTGAATATAACTGAATTCCCATTGCTCACGAAAAACTGAGAAACTAAGAACAAACATTTCAAGCACAAGCTTGACTTGACTTCAACAGTTCTATTTTTTCTTTTGTGACAGCTCAGACATCAAAATAATGCTTTCCTTCTATAAAATAAAAACAGCATGACAAAAGGTGCTGAAATAAACTATATACGGAAGTGCGTGAGTGACAGTGTGTGCATGTGTTTTTGCAACGCATGTGTACACCCCGCCATACAAATTACACAATTCGTTGGGTATGTGGTATACACTTAAAAACAATTGCCTTGGAGCAAGTGAACACAACACGTCTCACACTGTATACATGCTGTAGAAGGGCTGGGCGATATGACCTCAAATCAATATCGCGAGAAATCGAGCAATTTTACCTCGATAACGATAAATGCACAATAAATTCCCACGTGGACTAAAATCAAAATAAATGCAGGAATTGCATATTGACTGTTTTTTTTATTGACCAACTGGTACACTTTACTTTCAATGAAAAATAAAAGTACAAAAATCATTTGTATGAACATTCCAAATAGCTTGCAGGGTTCGCGGTTAACTTTAAAAACTGCTTGCCCATAGGGCAAGTGCCACTAAAATTTGCCTTGCCCGAGTGGCCAAATTACTTGCCCGACTTGGGCAAGTGACAATTTTTTTTCTCTAAGAATAAAATGTTTATGGTTGTAAAATGTGCGCCACAAATGTAAATAAACATATAATCTGATAAGCATAAATTAATCTTGTTTTCATCGTCAACCATGAAACCCTACTCACAAGAGCAAATGTATCATCCTGTGCAGTTATTGAAAATGTTAATTGTAGTTTTAATAATTAACAAATCTGCATGTTAAATTGGGAAAATGATATTACAGCAATCCAGATGATCAATTTTAAGTCCAGGAGAGCGTATTAATTGAGGAATCACATGAGTAAATTATGAGTGTGGCAAATTTGTGTATTCCTTTAAGACCAGTGCCTGTGGTGCTGCCTCCATAAGTTTCATAGCATAAACAGAACACAGTCACTGACACTATGTCAGGTCACATCATGGAGCTAATGAATTAACAGCCAATAATCAAATATTACTCCCTTCCTTACTCACAACTGAATTGTCTACTTAAAAATATTCGAGCTATTTTAGTCATGTCAGAGGAATCCGAAATGTTCGGATTTGAACGAACTCGTCGCCAATTTTCGGCCAAAATATCGTAGGTTTTTGTTGTGTTTTTCAAACTTCAAATGAGGATGCTACGACAGCGAGTTCCAATACTGCGGGATTTATTGACGTCCACTTTAACTCGACATTCACTGAACTAACTGATCCCCGTAGCGCCCGCCCATTGCCCCCGATAAGGCCAATGGACCATACCAAAACATAAGGGGTTGTCTGGGTTAAACCATCACCATACAGTGCACACAAACAGATCACACCACCGTTTTCGTCAAAATTAAAGATATTTGGCTGCTTTAAAAAATGCTTGCCCGGTCGGGCAAGTTGCCCATAATTTTACCTTGCCCGTGGCCAAATTTCACTTGCCCCGGGCAATCGGGAAGCGGTTAACCGCGAACCCTGAGCTTGCTTTGCATGACTTGAACAATGTCACAAAGAAAAAGGGTACCTCTTGCGAAATCTTTTTCTGCAAATAGATTGCGCCAAGATGCTCTCATGATGTAAATAATGGCAAATAAAAAAACGCTAAATAAAATGAAAGAAAATGTCAATGCAAGCCAAATAAACAAGTGGGTATTATCGGGGAAAATGTGCCGTCTCGAGTACTCTGCTGCGCAGTCGCCACTTGTCATCTATGTAATGCACAGTTAGGCTCAATCAGGGATCCATGTTGCGACCCGACCACAAGTCGGATGTAGATGCAAAATGCTTGACATGTCTAAGCTCCCGGCCCGATGTAGTCCATATCGGGAAATACGGCTTTCATGAAGCGTTTAAATCCTGTGCGCGCCACGTAACTAGAGGAGCTTTATCTTTAGCTATGTGCTAAGCTATCGCGTCCACCTCTGAGACGTTCTCTCGTATGGTGTCGCCTCCGTTCATGGGCTGTTGTCACTTGTCGAACCTTGCTTCTCACTTTGAACTTTCAGCACAGCATGGTTGTGTTGTGGGTGGTGAGAAAGCTTCTGGATTTGAATCGCCAGCAACGAGAGCGACAGACGGGTGGAGTCACATGACTAGAGGCGCTGTAGCGGTCTTAAAGGGGCATGAACATTGCCGCAGACAAAAGGCTTTTCTTTTTTTATTCATCGAATTTACCGACATGGGCAAAATGATTTCGGTCATTGTAATAAATTTCGGTAACGGTAAATTTTCGGTTTATCGCCCAGCCCTATGCTGTAGCATGGCTTTTTTTGCCGTGGGTGTCAAATATTTTACTTTGTTTTCAGAGTGCTTACAGACCTCTTGGTTTTGCCTCAAAATAATTGTCTGCAAAGCAGTCTGTGCCATCCGCATCATTGATGTGCAGGAGTAGCTTGTTGGTAATAAATAGCTGCAAGAAGTCCGCTGTTTGCCGCAGCATCCAGTGGTCCAGCGCTCGCAGTGAAAGTCTTGTCTGGCAGCCCGAACCATGCCCAAACATTTCGAGATGCACGCCCACTAAATTCCAGAAATATAAACATGGACAAACTTGACATTCTTCCAGATTCTGTCTCTTTGCATTGTTTTGAAGTTACTCCTGCAACTTTTCCACTTCTTCGATCCTCCCCATTGTCTGAAAAAGAAGTGTATATTTTGATTTGAAATAATGACCTCAACATACCAATACATTTGTTTATCATCTGAACTGGATTATTTTGAAACAACATTTGGGTTGGACATCTGGGATTTGTTGTTGTGTATATTCAGAGTAATCCTTTTCTTGTATATAGCTAAAGCAATAGTCGCTGGCCTTCAAAATGGGTACAAGACTTGACCAAATTAAGATGCCATAAGGTCTAATTTGCCCCTTCTCTACCACAACTGATTTAGAGGCCATTAGTAACAGATTTGAGAAGACCACTTTTAAAGATATGAAGCCAGAGCTCGGCACCGGACCCATTTTAATTATTTATTATAATTTTAATGTATTATTGAGCAAATGACACAATATGTCAGTAGTGATTACCACAGAAGTCATGTCAAAATAGTGCAAATTCTGAGGTCGACTTCAAATCAGACAGGCGGAGACGAGCGCCAGAGAAGAGATGAGAATCAGAAGAGATGTTGAAGAAGCTAATAACAAAAAAAACAAAAAAACACATCAAATCTCCATGTAGTAGCAACGGGGATGGCTCATGGGGTCAGGAGAAGTGAGCGGGAGATGGGGAGTATGAGGTGCCGTTGGGGACAAAAGTCAGGAATCGCTTCACACTTCTGAAATGCACTCTTACACACCAGTGAAATTGTTGTTGCTCATGCATACTTATGAAACGCTATCATACATACGAGTGAAACGCTCTCATACACACTAGTGAAATAGTTGTTGCTCATACACTCGTCA
This sequence comes from Idiotropiscis lumnitzeri, assembly GCF_059441095.1. Taxonomy (NCBI): domain Eukaryota; kingdom Metazoa; phylum Chordata; class Actinopteri; order Syngnathiformes; family Syngnathidae; genus Idiotropiscis; species Idiotropiscis lumnitzeri. The sequence goes on from NW_028283813.1 coordinate 148,145, forward strand.
AATGCGCTCATACACATAGGTGAAACATTCTCATACACACCAGTGAAAGGCGCTCAGGCACAATTGTGAAATTATTGTTATTCATAAATACAACTGAAACATGCTCATGCCCATACACGAGTGAAATGCTTTCATACAAACACCCACACTGTTGAAAATGCTGTCATGAACACAAGATCGCACAAATACTAAAATGTAAAAATTAATCATTTATTTAGCAGGGATGCATGGTGGGCGACTTGTTAGCACGATGGTCTCACAATGCAGAGGTCGCGGGATTGATTCCGGCTTTCCTGTTTGGAGTTTGCATGTTTCCCACACGCCTGCGTGGGTTCTCCGGTTTCCTCCCACATTCCAAACACATGCATGGCAGGTTGTTTGGACACCCTAAATTGGTGTGAGTGTGAGCGCGGATGGTTGTTTGTCTTTGTGTGACCTGCGATTGGCTGGCAACCAGTTTAGGGTGTACCCCACCTACTGCCCCAAGATAGCTGGGATAGGCTCCAGCACCCCCCGCAACCCTTGTGAGGAGAAGCCGTACAGATAATGGATGGTGGGATGGCATTCATAATGGACGGCCGCCACGGTGGGCGACTTGTGAGCACGATGGTCTCACAATGCAGAGGTTGTGGGATCGATTCCGGCTCCGGCCTTCCTGTGTAGAGTTTGCATGTTCTCCCAAGCCTGCGTAGTTTTCTCTGAGTTCGCCAGTTTCCTCGCACATTGCAAAAACATGCATCCATTTACTCTGATGCCAATGTTTTCTGTACCTTATGGCAGATTTTTCTCTTTGCCGAAGACTATTAGCACTTGTAGAGCGAGGACCTGTGCCACAGTCGTCAACTGCACCCTAAAATCTGATCATTTTGTATTTTAGACATTACACACTACACAGTTAAAGATGGTCCAAAAAAGAAAAATGGATTAATGTATTTCAACTTACATAATACTCTTTAAAGAGCTGACCAGCTCATTCCCAGAGGTACGTATTGGGGCGTATTGGTCGTCTTTACAGAAGACTCCAGGAGGTAACTCAGGTTTGACCTTCAGCCACAACAGAGTGTTGGGTGTGAGTGCTTCCAAGTCGTTGAGGTCGGAAGATGTCCTTGTGATAGGCCTGCTGTTTATAACTGCTTCAGCCTCACCAAGCAAGGTATATTGACTTTCTTCACCCGAAATTTGTTCTTTTACAGTGACATTCAGGATTTTTCTCACAGACCAAATAAGTCGCTCACAGCTTCCTCCGTGGTGGGAACCTGCTGGGGGATTGCTATGCCACTGAATACCTTTTTGCAGCAAGTGTTTCTCGATTTACTTAGTGTTCCATTCTTTGATTGATTTCTTCATTTCACTGTCAGCTGATCTAAAGTTGGTTCCGTTATCAGAATACATCTCTCTCACTTGTCCTCTTCTGACAAGAAATCTTCGGATTGCGTTGAGACAAGCATCTGTGTCACGTGAAGATGCAATTTCCAGATGTACGGCTCGTACAGCGAGACATGTAAAAATCACGCCGTATCTCTTTACTTGTCCTCTAACCCTACTTACTTAGAATGGACCAAAATAATCAACGCCAATTCTCTTGAAAGGCGGATCGTCAGGTAGCACTCTTCTGATGACTCTAGCAGCTCGAGGTATCCAAAACTGTTGATGCAGATTAGCCATCATGTGGTTCCTTCCAGCGTGAGCTGTAATCTCATGAATGTATCTCAGGACTAGCTTTGTGTTATGTGAATCCTTGGCAAGATGGCTTGCTGTTTTGCTGTTTCAGGCATGGCTGCGTGGCTCAACTGTCCACCAACCCTCATGACACCATCTTGAAGTACTATATTGAACTTGTAAAGTGGGCTACTTTTCTTCACCCTTTTTTGTTTTTCAAATATGGCTAAATCTTTTTTGAAACTTCGCCTTTGACAGTATTTCACAAGTTCTCTTTCTGCTTTATCCAAGTCGTCGCAGGTCAAATACTTTCCTTTGACAGTTCTCTTGAATAAATTCATCTTGCCTTCTTCACCTAATGTGATTAACTCCTTTCTATTTTCCTTTACTCTGTCAGTAAGTCTTTCAGCTTTAGAAACCAGGCTACGGCCTGCTTCAATGCTGTCCAAGACGAATAATGGTTCATCCACTGGCCCAGAGAATCTTTGGGCTACAGTGACTGAATTACATGCACTTGAGTCACTCATTTGACCTCCAGGTCATTAATTGGTAATTTGAAGTGGTTTTTGTGTTTAACTAAATTCCTGGACACTGCCTGATTTTTTTCAGAGCTGTACAACCACTAGAAAGGGTGGTTCCCACAATGTGAGTTTTGCTCAGGTGGCCCAACAATGTCACAAAAACAAGTAGGGGTGTGTGTGTGTGTTTGTATAAGCTACATGTTGGGGACCAACATCGGACAGCACACCCACTGTAGGGGACCAAAATTTTTGTGGGGACCAAAAATCTGGGCCCCACAAAAAAGAGCATTGAATTCAGTGATAAGAAGCTCAGGGGGAGGTCCTGTCAAAGTTTCAGGGCTTCCCAGGAAGGTCACAAAAACAAGACGAGTGTGCTAGAAATGTGTGTGCGGAAAAATTACTCAGGATCGCTGTCTAGTGGTCGGTCCCGGTACTGCACTTACGCACACTTCACACACTCGGCTGGTCTGCGCATGTGCAGGACAGTCTGCTTTATGTCAGGCAGCCACCCTCCCCTCCCCCACAGCCCAACCCGAAAAATTGAGATGTTAGTTAAGTATTTATTCCTATTATTGAGTGAGATTACATATTTTTACTTGGCAGCTGGCACAACAGCTAAGCTTGGAGCACAGTTATTGCAAAATAAAATAAATAAACAGTAACAACAATAACGATTGTTAATATTGTTATACTTTATAGCGTAACCTATTTATACTAATTTTCTGTATGCAATTTCAAGTGCAACTAATATAGTTGTGCATATAGATAGCCACCAAACTCCATACATTAGATAAAAATAAGAGCCACGATGTTAACCAATTAACAGTTCAAGAAAAAAGCAGACATCCAAGAACTTGCTTTGTTACTTTTGCGTGGCCAGAACTACAAACCCCAAAGCAGAGCAAACCCAAAACATCAGAGAAAGTACAATACTTTTGTCAAGGAGTGGTGCTGCTGCTTTGCGATCGCTGCCACCATAGTGAACGCGCTCCCACATTCGTGCACACGCACACATGCCACACACCTGTTTTCCACGTCCTGTCAGTCCACTCCGTCGGTCCGCATTTATTTCGTTGGTCAGCCATCACGGTTGGGTGCGCACTAGATCGCTGTTAAACCATCTTCTACGCCACAGTCCTCGTGTTCAACAAACATTTCTCCCGAATTCGCCTACCATGCACAACTCTCCACTTTCAAACCGAGCGCCGCTGTTACTTCCGGGTTTTTAGCGCCAAGCACTTGACGCTAGCGTGTGACGTCATGGCGAAATACTAGGTTTTAAAATAAAAATTTTCTTTTTTTTGTACAGTCTAAGTGCATGGGGTTATGATAGATCGAATGAGTATACCTTTATGTACTCACTAACATTTATGTTGATCATAAAATGTTGTTTTGATGAAGAAAACTGTTATTTTTTAGAATCAATTGGCTTAGGGCACTTGGGCAAACTACGGCCCGGGGGCCACTTGTGGCCCGTTAAACGTTTCAATCCAGCCCCCCAAACTTGAAAAAAATTAAATGAATAAGCCTTGTTAATGGTTTATTTTCTAAATACTGTGGTTTTTCAAAGACATATATATTGTTGTAATGCTTTTGTTCACTTTCGTTTAAAATTAAATGTATTTTAGGACTCATTGTGCCCCCCCCCTCCCAATCAAAAAGTTTGCCCATCCCTGGCATAGTGGATGGGCCGAGGAGTTTAAAAGGCACACATCATGCATTTTTCAGTCAGTTTTAGCCAGGGATTGGTATGGGGAAGACCAGCTGGTTTACATGTAATCATTAAATTTTCCCAAGTTTTATTTAAGTTAATTGGACAAAACAAAAAAAACGCAATATTCTTCTGCCAGAGAGTATGTAATATTCTTCTGCCATTTTATTGTAGAGGGCCATTTTGAGCCCCTAACAATATTATTCAACCAAGAGATCATGAGTCGTCGCCCACTTACTTTCTGAAGTCAGCTGGGATGTCACGGCTGTGACCCTCGTGAGGATAAAGTGGTTCAGATGGAAAAGTAGGACTAAGGGCTTTTTCTCAGGTTTCCATGCGCAAATCCATGTATATTAGGTTAATTGGAGACTCTAAATTCTCTACTCATCAAATGACATTCGTGACCCTGATGGATAGATAAAATAGATTATTAATCTGCCATGGGAAGTCCAAGGTGTCTGGTAGAAAGAAATGCATTCATACACTCATTACACAGTCAACCAAGCAAAGACACAAAGCCTAGGGCAGGGGCGGGCAAACTTTTTGATTGGAGGACCACAATGGGTTCTAAAATATGACAGAGGGGCCGGACCAGGAGCAGATGGATGGAGTGTTTTGGAAACCTCACCTCATCTGAGAAAAAAAATACATTTAATTTTAAATGAAAGTGAATAAAAGCATTCCAACAATAATATTTGTCTTTGAAAACCACAGTGTTTAGAAAATAAAACATTAACAAGGTTTATTCATTAAATTTTTTTCAAGTTCGGCGGCCCGGATTAAAACTTAACGGGCCGCATGTGGCCCCCGGGCCGTAGTTTGCCCTCGCCTGGCCTAGGGCATAAACACATACATGTAATATCCAATCCGCTTATTCTCACAAGGATAGTGTGCTGGAGCCTACCCAGCTGTCAACGGACAGTAGGCGGGGCACACCCTGAAGTGGTTGCCAGCCAATCGCAGGGCACGCAAAGACGAACAACCATCTGCGCTCAAACTCACTCACAAATGCAACCTCCACACAGGAAAGCTGGGTCCCGGGATCGAACCCTGCACCTTGGGACTGCGAGCCGGATGTCCTAACCAGTCTTAACTCATTAAATACCAGCCATTTTCACTGGAGCAACCCGCTCAATCCCAGCGTTTTCCTGGGTTTTGACTAATATTGCAAGGCCCACAGAATATAGTATTCTAATGCTATATAGACATGGAGCACACCCGAAGAAAGATGAGACTCTCTTCTTTCAACAGAAAAAAATGTTTGTTCCTATCTTTTTCCATTCTTGAGCAATCGGCATTTGAAAATAGCTAAATTTCATGAAAACTCCAATCCCTGGGGAAAAAACTGAGAAAATGAGCTTTTTGTAAACTGATGCATTTTGACCATAATTTGAATTTTGACACTATTATTTATGGCTTTTATGACACCTCTAACATCTAAATAATGCATGCCTTCTATAAAATAACAAAAAAAAGCACAAAAAATGTTTTTGATAAAATAAATTTATTTGCACATAACACTAAACGACTGAACTGTTGAACTATGTACAAAAATGAAATACATCAGTGTCATACATACTTTTTTTTTGTGTGATATAAAATAAAACAGTTGCCTTGATGCAAGGGCACACAACATAGTTCACACCACATTCTTGTTTCACTCCGTTTGCCTTTGCACAAACAGACCCGACACTTTCGTTGTGGTCTGGCTTTGCTGGTCCGTGGAAAATAGGCGAGCTTGTGTTTGTCCACTGGGGTTTGTGTGAAAATAATTGTCTGGGAAGTGATTGCTGGCATCCGCGATGTGCTGCAGAAGCTCATCCGTGAGAAACAGCTGCAGGAAATCAGCTGGCTCCTCAGACTCCAAATGGGCAGCGGCATTCAGTGGTCCAGGGGTTGCTGTAAAGTCGATTTTCCTCGGTTGCCATCCAGTGTGACGCCATCCGGAACCACTGCTTCCTGATGCACAACCTGTAAATTACAGAAATACAAACAATTGGAAATATATATTTATTGCTGCATTTTATTGCTGGCGTGTGAAGTTTCATATTATAATTTACCTTTCTTTACACCAACAAGACGAGGAGGAACTTTCTTGCCGCGGGATGCACAATCTGTGAATTTTAGAAAGTATGCATGATTACCACACCATTCAGTATTGTTGTTTCCTCGTCGGGGAGGAGATGCGCTCGCGCGTAACTGCACATTTACACGACATTTTCTGCCCGCAAGATGCATGATATGTACAATAAAAGCATGAGGGCTAAAACCACATGTTCAATGGTAACTTGCGAGCGTTTACTTCCTCGTCGGCGAGGACTTACGCTCGCGTGTAATTGTGCAATAGGCGCCCGGACGAGAAAGTCAGCGAGCAAGCTTGCGTCTAACTGCACATTTACGCGACATTTTCTGCCCGCAAGATGCATGATATGTACAATAAAAGCATGAGGGCTAAAACCACATGTTTAATGGTAACTTGCGAGCGTTTACTTCCTCGTCGGCGAGGACTTACGCTCGCGTGTAATTGTGCAATAGAGGCGGCCGGATGAGGAAGTCAGCGAGCAAGCTCGCGTCTAACTGCACATTTACGCGACATTTTCTGCCCGCAAGATGCATGATATGTACAATAAAAGCATGAGGGGTAAAACCACATGTTCAATGGTAACTTGCGAGCGCTTACCTCCTCGTTCGGGGGGATCTGGTGAGGACTCTCAGCTGCTTTGGCTATTGTCCGAAGGCAGGCGATGCAGGCCGCAAGGCACGCGCACCCTCTTTAGACGCCGTTTTGTTGTGACGACGACGAAGCGTCATCCTCTCAACCAAAGCGTCTCCATCGCCTTGATGCTTTTAGGAAGCTTTTTTTTTACAAAAAAGCATTCCTCGATCGTCATTTGCTTGGAGGATTTCATTGCTAACGCTACTAATGCGACTGCTGCTAGTGCTGCCGATGCTGCTGCTACCCACGCTGCTCTCCACACTTATAAGTCTACCCCAGGATCCCGCCCCCCCATTTGTACCTCTGGCGCAGATTCAAGGCGGATCTTTTGCACCTCTGCCCCCTGCTGGGTGATTTTTACATGATTCACAATGCGGACAAGGCTGATTCTCAGTCAGAGGTTGCATCAGACCCTTATGTACACTATGACGTAAAAAAGACAGGAAACGTACTTATACGTCTTTGGTAGAGGGCGCCATTGCATTAAAAGACGTCTTTGTACGTCTAAGGGAGTAAATGAGTTGAACAAAGTACAGGGTCCTTCACCTGACTACAGATGATCTTCTGGGGACTTTATTTGGTTTTAATCACTTTTGGGGTCTGTATCTATGCACACTCCCTGGTTTTGCTACCTTCCCGGGTACCACATACACACTGCTTAGTTTCTCTGCCTTCGTGGGTACCACATACATATTGCTTGGTTTCTCTGCCTTCCTGGGTACGACATACACACTGCCTGGTTTTGCTACCTTCCTGGGTACCAGTCACACAAACGTCAGACGACTCAGCACATACCGACTGTCTCAGCACTACACACTTTCACTCCAAGGCAGTGCTGTGAACCAACTTACTGACAAGAGGTAGTATTTAGAATTTTAAAAAGTGCTTGAAAGGTTTTGTTCATGTAAAACCAACAGATTATGACATTATTATTATTATTTAAATCAGTATTAAACAGCATCAGCATAGGTTAAAGATATTATACAGACTATATACGATAAAAAAATACTAAACCACCCTTGCTTTTCCGTCATTTCTTGTATAAGTTAACACACAGATGTATAACATTTGTTTATACAAATATAACGATTAAAAAGTAGCTGATTAGAGTTTTAATTTTGTATTCATTAATCTGTAATAAAAATGGACATATTTTGGTTAATAAAATTAACAAGAAATAAAAGTAAAGGGTGTTCTAATACTTTTTTCAAGATTGTCCTAACATACATTTAATGTTTACAGTATATGTCTTCGGAAGAAGCGCAGCATTAGATTTTTTTTTTTGTTCTCTCTCTTTGACTTCTGAATTTGAATTTCTGTCACAGATGTGCTTGAATTCTATTTTGGATGATTTGTGTTAAACTGCACAAATATTTGAAGAGCCATAGAATTCAAGAATCACACCAGTGCTGCTACTCCTCCGAACGGGTGAACGCCCTTGATTAACAACCTGCGTTGAGGTGGCTTTTGAGATTCGTGGTGTGGGAGAAAAATCTCTGAAGGCATTCTTAGACTTCAAGAGAGGGTCCACAATTTTCAAAGATTCACTTCCGTCTGAATCAGAGGCCTCACTTGTATCCGGAATATATTCATCTCCACTGTCATCTGAGTTGGAGTAATAATGCTTATCCATTCCAAAGTCAGCCTGTTTTTTTAATCTAAAAAACAACAACAACAACGAAATATAAAGGATAGAAGGCAGGAGACCAATAAAATATATGCAATTTGCTTGTAAGATTCCCTGAAATCTATATGGGTTGTTTACCTGTATACTTTTGGTCCTCCTGAGCCTTGGGATAGTAATATGGTCTGGGTCTGAGGCACAAAGTTCAGGGGCAGGATTTGACAATGATTCGTCAGAATCTGTGTCGTTATTCCAAGGAAGATTCAGCCCATATTTTTTGTCCAAGGGAGGAGACTGGGTTGCATCAGAGTCCAAGAGAAAATTGAGAACCCATTAAATACTTAATCCCCAGAGGAATCTGCACAGAAAAAGGTCTTAATTCTATTTGAAAAAAAAAAAAAACTAAAATATTGATGAATGATATTATGACAAAATAATGTAATAACAAAATTAGAATGATTTTAGGAAATTATTTGCAAAACCAAAACATTGTGGTACGATAATAATGCATATAATTATTCTACGCAGCTATATTTAACAAAAACACTTAATTGACCGTAACAAAAAGCTCCCGGGAGGAAAACTACATTAAATGTTTTTTTAACAGGGCAGTGAAAATATTGGAAAATAAAAAAAATAATGAATAAAATAATATGAAAAAAGAATTCAATGTGTATCGATGGACCCATATGAAATACTTATATCGCTATGTACTTATCAGCCATATCGCCCAGCCCAATATGTAACTGCAACTTCAAAACCTCGGGCCATAACAGGATTGTAACATGGGATGCATATCTTCATTCCTAAATTTGTAGATCCCGAGGAGGCTGCTCAATGGTCCTGGTAATGTAAACCTCAACCAATTCGGTCACAGCCAATGTTCTCCATCCTTGTTAAGAAGTTTTGAAATGATTTAATAGATATACTATTGCAAACTATACCAGAATTTTATACATTTTAAACTTTTGATCACAATTTTACCTATTTTCTAAAAATCTGAAGAATCCACATGCCAAATCACCTGCTGTGGACACATAGGTTCTGTTCTGACAGATAATTCAGTTACAGGTTGTGTACTTAAAGCCAATAAGAGGGCAATGCAGCAGTCGACAGCCTGACGAAAGCTTAAGTCTCCCAATGAGAGAACTGTAGTGGCTGGTAGGTTCTTAGATTGTAACATAGTAAAGACATACACTACGCATAACTGTATATCATATGATGATGAGGGAAAATATTATTAGCTACGATTTATGTCCAGATATATTAGAAAACTTGTCCAACCAGCACAGGTCTATCTAACTGTAATTTTAACATCTCAAGACACGACAGGATGACCACATGATACGCATACCTCCTTTTCAGAGTCTGTCAAACCTTGAGAAGGCTGCTTCGATGTTCTGGTGGC